>NC_081559.1:143041668-143056611 GCF_022355385.1 Mustela nigripes
GAGTGTCCAGTTGTCTGCTATCAATTTCAAGGACTCAAGCCGTCTAAATCACTTTTTCAGAACACAGGGTGGGTATAAATAAGTGAATCAACTACGACACAGGATTAAACAAGAGCTCTTTGGCAGGTTTATGAAAACATTTAGGTGCCATTTTCTTTTCATCCCATCTTCAATTCAAAAACAGCACAGAATTGCACATGCTAATATGTCATGCTGTGTGCTCTTATATTGGCATTGAGTCTTTTGATACCTTCAGAAAACAAAAATCCCAGAACTCTGTTGTTGCCATGGCAACTGCATTTTAAAAAGGTGAAGTTTCCAGTTTGATAGAGCTGAAAGGCTATTAACGTCAGGTCTCAGTGATACTGAAGCCACAGTGTAGGGAGGAGTCAACATAACACAGATGCTTAGCTTGACCCCACCCAGCATTCATTTTGCTGCTGGAATAAGATTTAAAAAGCCAATAAAATAGGTTATTAAAATGGTAATTATTCTATAATCTAACATCATCTAACACTAACACTGAAAATATATGGATTGAAATTCTAATCCAGTGACAACCTTGAGGAAGTATTAGAATCAGAACCAAAATCCTTTTCCTAAGAAATTTCATTGCATCAGATCTCATACTGGTTTTATAAAAAAAACACAATATGTGTGCTTAACGCTCCCTTCTATTATGTGCTCCAAGCTCCAAAAAGACTTTTGGATAAAGCTTGAATATAGAAAGAAAAGGAAGCAGAAATATTCTCTAAAAGAGAAGCATTCTCTGGTCTGGGGCGGGGAGTGGGGAAGACATTTTAATTGAACACAGTGAATTAGTTTGCTAGGGCTGCTATAAAAGCATGATAGACTTGGGGATTTAAACAACAGAAATTTATTGCCTCACAGTTCTGGAGGCTGGGAAGTCCAAGAACCAAAGTGTCAGCAAGATTGGTCCCTTCTGAGGGTTATGACAGAGAATGTGTTCAATGTCTCTCTTGTAGCTTCTAATGGTTTGCTGGCAACATTTGGCATTCCTTGGCTTGTAGACATATCACCCTGATCTCTTTTGTTCACATAGCATTCTCTGTGTGTGTGTGTTTACTTAGATGTGCATACACAGAACTGTGACCAAATGTCTCCGTTTTACAAGGACACCAGTCATATAGGGTCAGAAATGCAACAATCCTGAAGTACAAGTCCGAACAATTCTGTCTGAAGCATCTGGATATTGGAATAACCAAAGAAAATAAAATAGCGTCAAGCCCTAGATGGAACAATGCTTTACTCTTCAGAGAACAGAGACGGAGCAAGATAAACTTTAATAGTGGTATGGGTCCCCTGTGGCCAGCAGTTCCCTCCCACCAGCCCCATATGACCTGTATACAAGCTTTGGTACAACTACAGAAGGCCCCATCTTCTCCCTGCCGGGGACAGATAGTGTAGTGGTGTGGGCTAGGTGCCACAGGACACACATGCTGAAGCAGAACAAGGAAATACACACTGAGTCTGAAATAGGGAAAGATAGTTTCCCATGGGATGATAAGCCCAGCACAGTCTATGTGGGCTCTTTTTTTTTTTTTTTCCTATGTAAAATGTGGCCATTTAAAAATATAAACTGTTCATAGCTCATTGACTATTTAGAAAAAAAAAAAAAAAACACAGGTGGTGTTCAGACCTCTGATTTATACTATAACAGGTGGTACGTACAAAACCTAATGTAACTTTCAGAGTTAAATTGACCTATTTCAATGGATTATAAAGCATTGTATTATAAGGAAATTTAAAATGAGTCCAAGACTGAACTGTAGATCAGGGTTGGACCCCAGAAGTCCAAGCAGAGGACAGAAGGGACAGCTTGAGCTATGGCACAAGAAGCTTTCCACTGGAACTGAGACCCAGGACAACTTGCTTTGGGGAGATTCAGAGGCACCACACCATGGAGGCACTTGCAGGAGGTAGAGCCCTCTTGATGGGATTAGTGCCCTTATAAGAGAGTACCCTTGCTCTCTCTCTCTCTGCTCTCTGCCATGTAACAATACAAAGATACTTTGCAGATACAAAGCCATTTGCAAACAAGGGGGAGAGCCCTCAGTAGACACTGCATATGCTGGCACCTTGATCTTGGGTTTGCAGTCCCCTGAAGTATGAGAAATAAATGTTGTTTAAGCCACCCAGTCTGTGATCATTTGTTAGAGCAGCGGGAGCTGACTCAGACAACATCTCACTATCCACCATCAAAATAGCTGTCATTCTCAGCCATGTGGCAGTAAAGCCAGTTTGTTGCATTTAAAATGTGTAGATTGGAAACTGTTTTCCTGTGGGTGATTAACTACTAAGTGAACTGAGAATAGTTGAAGGTCGTATTTCAAAAGCACTCCAAAGCCTCAGAAAACAGCAGCCATGCCCCCACTTGATAACTTTGTTTATGAAAGGAAACATAAAATCTGGGATAGTAGAGATTTCAGTCATTATATATATATTAGAATTTTTGCTGCACAAGGGTATACACAGTCACCCTTGCAGATACAGGGACACAGCTGCTTCTGGTAGCAGACATCCTTTCATGTGACCTGGTGCTGGCATTGACATCCTGCACTACTCCTACCCCCGGTTACAACTAGATCCTTTCTGGTGGCTCTGTGGTGTGTAGGGGCAGGGGGAGAAGGAAGCAAAGAGGCAGCATTGGTTACAGAACTTGCCACCCAATAGACTATCAATACATCTTTCTTTATTATGATAAGGATCAGCAGCAGCAGCATGTGTAACTCATCAGATGGTGATGTTTCCCAAAGTGGGGGATAGAGAACATATTCGCTTTCCTTTTCTGTTAACTAATGTCATTGAAATTTACTTGGTCACAGTTATTTTTTACCACCAAGAGTTATCAAAATCATACAGAACACATGTAAGGAAATACTGAATAACCAAAAACCATAGCCCACCAATTGCCAAGGCTTTTACTTTGTTTTTGTTGCAATATTGTTTTAGATCTTAATGTACCATGGCCTTATAAAGGTAAATGGCTCCAGGATTTCAGCAGGACAGTTAAAAATCTAAGGGCAAGAAACTAGGTGTTTTCTTGCTAAGATCAGTAACATGGCAAGGATTTGCACTCTCAGTTGTCCTATTTAGTATTGTACTGAAGCCTTAGCTAATGCAATTGTTTTCCCATATACCAGTAATGGAAAATTGGAATTTGAAATTAAAATCACAATTCCATTTACATTAATAGCAAAAAATGAAATATTTAGGTATAAATTTATCAAAATATCCAAAAGAACTATATGAAGAAACTGATAAAACTGATAAATTAGTATTTAAATAAATGGAGATATATTCCATGGGCACCGGTAGGAAGACTCAGTATTGTCTCAATATCAGTTCTTCTCTGCCTGATCTATAGACTCAATGTAATCCCAATCAAAATCTCAGCATGTAACTTTTGGATATCAATAAACTGATTCTAACATTTTGGCAGAAAGGCAAAAGAATTAAAATAGCCAGTGTAGTATTAAAGGAGAAAAGCTAAATTGGGTATGGAAATTCCATGACTTAAAGACTTATTATAAAGGTACATAATCCAGGGACACCTGGGTGGCTCAGTGGGTTAAGCCTCTGCCTTCAGCTCAGGTCATGCTCTCAGGGCCCTGGGATTGAGCCCCGCGTCGGGCTCTCTGCTTGGTGGGGAGCCTGCTTCCTCTCTCTCTCTCTACCTACTTATGATCTCTCTCTGTCAAATAAGTAAATAAAAATCTTTTTTAAAAAACTACATAATACAGACAGTGTGGTATTCATAAAAAAATAGACTAATAGATAAATGGACAGAATAGAGAGCTCAGACATCGACACAAATACAATCAAATGATCTTTAAGAAGAGGGCAAAGACAAAAGATAGCCTTTTAAACAAATGATTCTGGGACAACTGGACATGCGCATTAAAAAAAAAGATGAATGGAGGCACAAACTTCACATCTTTTGTAAAAAGTAACTCAAAATGGATAATATACCAAATAAAGAGAAAAACTGTAAAACTCCCCCAAGATAACATAGGAAAAAAAATAGGTGACCTTTGGTTTGGTCATAACTTTTTAGATTCAACGCAAAAAATATGATCCATGAAAGAAAAATTAAGAAGTTAGACTTCATTCAAATTAAGGACTGCTCTGCAAAAATGAATGAAAAGAGAATCCACAGACTAGGAGTAAATATTTGCAAAACATTTAGTAAAGGACAGATACCTAAAATATACAAAGAACTCTTGAGATTCAATAATAAGAAAATAACCCAATTAAAAAATAGAACAAAAGTTCTAACTAGGTGTCTCACCAAAGAAGATATACAGGTGAAAAATGAGGCTATGAAAAGATACTCAAGATCATACGTCATGAGGAAATTGCAAATTAAAACAAGATACCATTACAAGCCTATTAGAATAGACAAAATTCAGAACACTGATAATGCTAAATACTGGTCAGAATGTGAAGCAAAAGCAACTCTCATTCATTTCCGGTGGGAGCATAGTACAGTACAATCACTTTGGAAGATAGTTTGGCTGTTTCTTACAAAAGTAAATATACTCTTAGCATGTGATCCAGCAGTTATGATCTTCTGGTATTCACTCAGAGGAGTTGAAAACCATGCCCACACAAAAACCTGCCCATGGATGTTTAGCGACTTTATTCATAATTGCCCAAATTTGGAAGCAACCCTGGTTTTCTTCAGTAGATGAATGGATAAACTGTGATACATTCAAAAATTGGATATTATTCAGAACTAAAAATTTATCAAACCTTGAAAAGACATAGAAGCACCTTAATGTATATTACTGACTGAAAGAAGCCAATCTGAAACCATATGATATTCTGGAAATGTCAAAAGTATAGAAACAGTAAAAAGATCAGTGGTTGCCAGGGTTTGGCAAGGGATAGGGTGAGGGGTGGACGGGTTGGTGATGGATGAATAAGTGGAATCCAGGGCAGTGAAACTGTACTGTATGATCCCACAGTGGTGGGAGCATATAGTTACAAATTTGTCAAAACCCATAAAATAAAAAACACAAAGACTGAATGGTAAACTATGAGCTTTAGTTAATAACAGTGTATCCATATTGGCTAACAGTTGTAACAAATGGACCATACCAATGCAAGATGTTAACAGGGAAAACTCAGGGGTGGAAGGAGAGTAAGCAGTTATATGGGAACTCTTTTACTTTCTCTCATTTTCTGCAAATCTAGAGCTACTAAGAAAACTAAGTCTGTTGTTACTATTTTTATTATGTTAGTCACCATACAGTACTTCATTTGTTTTTGATGTAGTGTTCCATGATTCATTGTTTGCGTATAACACCCAGTGCTCCATGCAACACATGCCCTCCTCAATACTCATCACCGGGCTCACCCATTCTCCCCACCCACCTCTCCTCTGAAACCCTCAGTTTGTTTCCCAGAGTCCATAGTCTCTCATGGGTTGTCTCCCCCTCTGATAACCCCCTTCATTTTTCCCTTCCTTCTTCTAATGTCTTCCAAGCTATTCCTTATGTTCCACAAATAAGTCAGGCAGAGAAAGTCAATTATCATACGGCTTCACTTATTTGTGGAATATAAGTCTATTACTTTTTTTAAATCCAAAGGCAAAAACACAGGGACCAGTAGATACATTCTGTCTGTAGATAAGAAAACCAGCTTTTCCGTAGCCCACAGCACTGAATAGTTCTTTGTAACATTATAAAAGGAAGCTTGACGAGAAACACTGATTTTAAATATAAAGCTCTCATTCTTCAAGAAAAAGAGCTTATTTATTTATATTCTCAAAACATGCTTAACATTGAAGAGGATACACACTAATGAAATCAACCAAAAGAAAATAATATTTATGATCAAATAATTTCCAGGTGAAAAATTATGAAAAAAAAAAAGAATTTTAATTACAAAACTGGTACTTGTGTCTTGACCCTTGCTTTGCTGGGGAAAATTATGCTCAAGCTGTAGGCGCTTGAGTACTCAAGCTTCAGTACTCATTTGGTTGCCAGTACTTGAGTACTAAGGAACTTCAGTACTCATTTGGTTGCCACTTTTTAAGTTTGTAAAAATATTAATATGAAATGCAACAACTATAGTCTTGCTAATGGTTGGTTTAAAGTGAGTGGAAATAGTCTGTCTTTAAAACAATGTGTTTCCTATCAAATGCTCATAATGACACCAAGGATTCCTAAGGGAGGTATTAACACTGATTTATAAATCTATATGACACTGCCTAGTAGAAAAATAAACCAAAAGATAACAGAAGTGTACTGCTGAAGAGGTCATACATCTAATGGCCCAATCAGGGCCCACTCCTTTTAAGATTCCTTCAGAATCTTCCTCACAGTGCCAGCCACCTTATAGAAGTCTGAAAAGCATATATCAATTTAAGAAGCTGGAAACTGTGACAGCTCCGTGAGCTGTATTTTATCTTGAAGTTATCTGTATGTATATACACATACATACACACAGACAGAAAAAATTGATGGAACAGAACAAAAACTGGGTAGATGGAGGCAGAAGAAAAGGAAGAATAAGCAGTTAATCAGAATCACCTGTTAAAATTGAAGCAATCATTTCATATGCTACATTAGATACTTATTTATTAAACTGACCCTCATTTCTATTTTGAATAAAGTAGGCAATTCATGGATTGAAGATAGAATATAGTCTTATGATATACACATAAACTACTTTCACTTGCACAATATTTATTGGCTTTTTCCTTTCCAGTGCAAGCATTAGCAGTATTAGCGACCCCTATGTTGTATATTTAATGTTTTCATGCTCTGATTTCGAGGGTTTTTTTTTTCTGTTAGAAAAATTGATTCATCTCTGTAGTTATCACTACATACCTGCTTCATTCTCAGCATGTTATAGGCTGGGAAAAAAGTTACTGTGCTGTCCCCAGTTTTTCTTTATCTTAATACCATGCCTTGAATTTGTGCTCAGGTGGAGCGCAGGTGTCCCAAGAGCTATGGTTTTGCAAAACTCATTCAAATTGTCCTCAGTTCCTTCCAGGTAGGTGGAATCTGTCTTGATTCTGACTCACTCCTGGCAGTAGGTATGGAGAAGAGGTGAAAGATGATGGCAGCATGACTCAAGGCTGCTCACATTTCTATCCTGTACTCTATTGTTTTCTTTCATTAATTGGTTGAGAGTTGAAGGGTAGAAACATATATTTCTCTTTTCCTTTCATCACACTTCACTCTTCCTGGCTTAGAGTTTTATAAATACTGACTACTTAAGTAGAACCAAACTGGGGCGCAGGGGAGGTACTGCTTTTGATTTTAGAAGGAGTATCAATGACATATGCATTCCAAGTGAACTTCTTGGCGTATTTCACATTTCTCCCTTCCTTTGAGTTTGACATACATTTTAGGTAGAGAAAGGCTTGTGCACATACTAATTAAATAATTACCTCAATTGTCAGATGCTTCTAGGAACAAGATGCATAATTGGCTTTTCATGGTATTATGAATATTTTTATAGTGACTATTTTTATAAATTATAACAATGAATCACTTTAGAGATTCTCAGTCACATATTTATGGGATTGTGGAGTCCTCACTGCCAGAGCCCCAGGGCTGGCTGCGGTAGACCAATAGCCTTACCTGTGACTCATGTAGGCTGTCTGCCTGGGGCAGCGTCTTTTGGTGTTTCCAAGGAACTTGTATCAGTAACTGCCCCAAGACCACCAGCCTCACTGTTCCACACCAATGGGCAGTGCCTGTCCAGGAGGAACATCATAGTCTGGTCAGCTGCCTCAGTGCAAAGAGTGTCAATGCTGGAGGGGACAGGGGCCTGTGGAGCTGTGGGAGGGTAGAATAGGAAGACAGGGCTTCCTGACAGGCACTGGACTCTCCATCTTATCAGTATTTAATGTTTCTTTTATGGCTTATGCACCCTTTACAAGTGTCCATGAAAGCTGAAAAGTAACTGCTTTAAAATTGCATGCACTTTGTGGTGCTTATGGCTTCATCATTGTTTTGAAATATTTAATATGAAAGGTTCAGCCTGACTGAAAGTGTGTTCACATGCTAACAGAAAATACTATAATTACATCAATCAAAACTTTAAGGTAAGAATATTAAATATCTTAAATGTAATCTTAACCATAGTAAAGTTGAAGAGTTGTGAAAAATGATTTAGAATTTTTATCGCCTATTTATACAGATGTTTAGCATTGATGGTGACTACCAAGCATTTGAAAAGATCTTCATTTTGTGTTGTTCCTGGGAAATGTTTGTAGATAGAAATTCAAGTTTCTTATGAAAATTTATGAAAAGAGTTTTTTAGAATTGTATAAATTTAATATTTAATATACTCCCTTACTCTGTGATTTCATTGATAATTATAAAACATAAAGAACTTATAAGAGGGGCGCCTGGGTGGCTCAGTGGGTTAAGCTGCTGCCTTCGGCTCAGGTCATGATCTCGGGGTCCTGGGATCGAATCCTGCATCGGGCTCTCTGCTCAGCGGGGAGCCTGCTTCCCTCTCTCTCTCTCTCTGCCTGCCTCTCTGTCTGCTTGTGATTTCCCTCTGTCAAATAAATAAATAAAATCTTTTAAAAAAAAAAAAGAACTTATAAGAAATGTTTTGCTAAATCTCATACTTCATGTTCCCTCATTGTCCCATACAAATGATTTTTTGTGTGTGTACCAAGCTATGATAAAAGTTAGAAAGCACCTTTTTTTAGATTTTATTTATTTGAGAGAGCACAAGCCAGGGGAGGGGCAGAGGGAGAGGGAGAGGGAGAGGGAGAAGAAGACTCCCCACTGAGCATGGAGCCCAATGCGGAACTTGATCCCAGGACCCTGGGATCATGACCTAAGCTGAAGGCAGACGCTTAACAGACCGAGCCACCCAGGTGTCCAGGAAATCACTTCTCTAAAAGCTCAGAATGCATATGGTGACTTACATAACATAATAGAAAATGAATTTAAAAAAAAATTCAGAATGCAAGCATTATAAAGAGAACCAGAGGCTGTGAGCTATACAAAAAGGCGGCTACTTGAGATAATGGCCCACAGAGGAATCCCATGACTAAGTTTTAAGTATGATTCTCATCTCATATCTTCTGCTCCTCTGTTGCTTCACAGTTCAGTGTACTGCAGACTCTGAACCAAGAAAGCCCTTGTTTCTATATCACAGTTTTATTTTTCCTATTTTGATGACCTAAAAATTTAATATATTTTCTGTCTATAATGGTATATTTCAGTAAAGTAATAAACATAGCATTTAATCAACTTTTCTAAATTACTGTCTGATAAAACAATGGATTAAAAATTGAGGCACCAGCTTGCATGTATAAAAATATGACTTCATTTAAATCTTCAGACTTGAATTTAACTTAGGTTGGCAGTTCTCATTTCACTAATGATGGAGACCTTAGACTTGATATTGAAGAATTTTACTCACTTCCGGTTAAGAGTAATCAACTGGGGATTAAAATTTGGCAATTCAGGATTACCTCTACCCTTTCAATGCTTCTTCTGTTTTACCCTCTCCTTGAGGTAGTTAAGGGCATTGAGTCTGTTCGAGTCTGAGGTTGCGGCTGATCCTTACGGTCTTGAATGTTGCACATTTGCCTCCACTGATCTGCTGCTGGTGATCATGATGTCATAACCTCTGTGACAGGCATCATGTTGGGTTGCCAATAGCTGGTTCTCTTTGACTTCTGAGTTCCTGCATGACCACATTTCCTCACTGTTAGAGAAGTATTGACTGTGACAGTAATGAACCTTAAGCTTTGGGGCCTGTATTAGTTTATTGTTGTGTAACAAATAGCTGCAAACTTAATGGCTTAACACAAAGATGTATTATCTCCCAGTTTCATGGGTCAGGAATCCATGTTTTAGCTGAGTTCTCTGACAGTTTCCCAAGACTAAAATCGGTGTCAGTGAGATGCATTCTTGGTAGAGCCTGCTAGGGAGAGATCTTCTCCGTATTTCTTCAGGTTATTGGCAGAATTTATTTCCTTGCAGTTCTATGACTGAGCACCTTGTTTCCTTGCTACTGCCTACAGGGACCTCTGTCAGGTCCAGGAGGCCAATCTCAGATCCTTGCCAAGGGCTTTCCTCCACAAAGACCCTCTCCTGCTTTGAATCCCTAGGCCTTCTGGAGGGGCCCAGTCCACCACGTAATGAAGTGATTAGGTCAGGCCCACCTGGTTAATTTCCCTTTGAATAAACTCAAAGTTAATTGATTTGCAAACTAATCATGGGAGAGATATTCCATTATATTTGCAGGTTCTACCTGTCTTATAAAAGAGAGAATTGATTATATAGTGTGTGTGCAAAAAGGAGTGGTAATCTTGGACTTCTTTCTGCCACAGGACCCCTCAATTGTACAGTCGCCTCCTTCCAAGACAGAACACCCAGCAATATGCTCATATGGTCTTTAAAATCTGAAAAATTGGGGCGCCTAGGTGGCTCTGTGGGTTAAAGCCTCTGCCTTCGGCTTGGGTCATGATTCCAGGGTCCTGGGATTAAGCCCCACATCAGGCTCTCTGCTCAGTGGGGAGCGTGCTTCCCCACCCCCTGGCCCACCTGGTTCTCTGCCTACTTGTCATCTCCGTCTGTCAAATAAATAAATAAATAAATAAATCTTTTGAAAAATAAAATAAAATCTGAAAAATTAGGATACTTTATCTGTAATTGAGTAGAACTGTTATCTCATTCCACTCCCTCTTTGTTATACTTCTCCTCATGCCAAGTGGCATTACATTATTGAATAACTTGTTACAAGTTTTCTTATACTTAACAACAGTCCAAAAAAATAATGTATTTTCACATGAATAACAAGTGGTCAACCTGAATGAAATTATTCTAAGCTATAACAAATTTTTAATTAGTTATGTGAGAAGACTAAATTATTTTCTCTATAGAAAATACTAAATTTAAAAAAAAATACTAAATTGTTATCAAATAAGCATATGTGACAAAAATGAAAGGGGAAAGCATTATAAAGGTGCAGAAAGTGAGTAACTAATTAAAACATTTTGTTTGCTTTTTGTTTTATTTTTATTTTTTACTTAAATTCAGTTAGCCAAGGTATGGTAGGTACATCATTAGTTTTCGTTGTAATGTTCAGTGATTCATTAGTTCAGTATAACACCCAGTGCTGATCATATCACGTGCCATCTTTAATTCCCATCACCCAGTTACCCCATACCTCTACCCACCTCCCTTTCCAAAACCCTCAGTTTTTTTTTCCCTGGAGTTAAGAGTTTCATATGGTTTGTCTCCCTCTTTGCTTTCTTCACATTCAGTTTTCCCTCACTTCCCTTATTGTCCTCTGCATTGTTCCTTTTGTTCCACATATGAGTAAAACCCTCTTATACTGTTGGTGGGAATGCAAGCTGGTACAGCCACTCTGGAAAAAAGTATGGAGATTCCTCAGAACGTTAAAAATAGAGCTACCTTATGACCCTGCAATTGAACTACTGGGTATTTACCCCAAAGATAGAGTGAAAAGAAGGGACACCTGCATCCCAGTGTTCATAGCAGCAAGGTCCACAATAGCCAAACTGTGGAAGGAGCCAAGATGTCCTTCCACAGATGAATGAATAAAGAGGATATGGTACATGTATACAGTGGAATATTACTCAGCCATCAGAAAGGATGAATAGCTACCATTTACATAGACATGGATAGAACTGGAGGGTATTATGCTAAGTGAAATCAATCAGAGAAACACATTTATCACATGGTTTCACTTATATTTGGAACATAAGGAATAGTGCTGCTTTTTGTTTTAAGGACAGCCTTTATATTATAAGCTTCTGGTCCTATGGAACCTGGATCTGTCTGTCCATTATTTCCTTGGTAGATTATATATCGATTTTTAGATATTCTAGTTTTTTTTCTTTTAGACCATATTTCACCAGATTTCTTCCCCTTCTGCCTCAAATTCAGACACACAAAAGGAAAAATGGAGAGTGTCCCTTCTGAGTGCAAACATTTGATGGTTGGCACTTGTTCATCCATGTTCCTTTTATTGACTCAGAAATCACTGACTCACAAATGCACAAGGTCATAATACCTTGGAGACAAATTCATTCTAGTTCTCTGAATAACTTACAGTGAGCTCATTCCCTATTTCCACCCCTTCTCCCAACTACAGTGTACAAGATTCATAAGAATTAAATCAGTGTTTTCAGCTGCAGAGCTTTTTGGGATTGTTTGTTACTCAGCATAACCTTCTCAGACCTAACTGACATAGCTTTGATTATGAGGTCTTGCCATAGGCTGCTTTGGGTTCTAGCTTAGGATCCTGGCCATATCAGTATTCTCAGTGGACAGTAACAAAATTTTGGATGGTCTACTGCACTAACCTGGGTTAGTAGGACACTGTGAATCTGCTCTGTGGCAGACCTCTATCACTCAAGCACAATGTTGAATGAGAAGCTTCTTTAAGATGTTTTTAGTTTGGCTGGACACTTTCTAAAGAACAAGGTACAAGTATCTGCAGTTCTTGCTTTCTATCTGGAGTTCTTCACCTAGTTTCTTTGGTCTTGGCGATCCTTTGGTATCTATCCTCATTTAAATTCTAATTATATCTTCTGTGACTTTTCTAGTACCATGTAGTCATGCCAATGCTGTGAAAATTCATATGGTAGCATGCCTTGTGCTTTTTCTTACTCTCTCATTTATGTTACATATCTAATGCTCTAAATTCTTATTGATTATCTACATAACAAACAAGCACAAACATCAGTAACAACAAAACAAAACACGTTTATTGTTTTATTAAGGGTCTATTGTGGGTTCTGTCAGTCAGGGCTTGGCTTAGATAATTTTTTTGCAGCTTTGGTTTAGCTGATTTTGGCTGAGCTTATTCACGCAAATGTGACCAACTGGTGGATCAGTGGCTGGCTAGTTGTCTGTGATGACTTTATTCTGCTCTGTGTAATCTCCTTGTGGAGGCTGATCTGGCTTGTTGTCATGGAAGAAGCAGGAGTTTGACAGAGACAACTGCTCATGCCTCTTGAGGCATAGGCTTAGAATTCATACATTTCCACTTTTACTACATTTTCTTGGCACAAGGCTGGCCTCTTGATGGGAGAACCTGCAAAGACTCAGTCAGAGCAGGAAAGATGAATTGGGGCCATTTAAAATCTAACCACAAAATCCTCTAGGTTCTAGTCTTTGGGAATAAACAAACTTTTTTCTGGATTTTTTTTTCTTTTTCTTTCTGAGCAAAGCCTAGATCTTGAAAGCTTTGCTTTATTGTTTCTACCATCAACTTTAAAAAATGTATTCAGAATGTTAATTCCTTGCTTTTTTTCTGGGGTGCTTTTGCTCTCCTCTGAGGTTAATCTATATAAAGTTATTGATATAGTTTGAATAGTGGGGATGGGTAATTTGTAACAAGAAAACTTTTTCAGGAAGCATCTTTTTAATGTTTTGAAATATGATTCTTTTATATATGTGGATAATATACAAAATTTTAAAAATATGAATGAGAAAAAGTAGAATTGTAAAATCATGAAACTCACTATTAATACTGCGGTCATTATTAATATTTAGATTAAGTATTGTCAGGGGTGTGTGTATTTGTGTGTGTGTGTGTGTGTTAGAAGTAGTAGACTGGGATTTTCATTATATAAAAATTGAATGAGAGGATGACTGATAACTTGATTTTTTATTTTATATCACAATATCTTTATGTAATATTACATATTCTTCTATTACTCTATTTTATTATCTGTATATTAGATACATAATAAGATATTTAATCCAGTTTTAAGCTCTTTAAAATGCTTTCCATACTTTAAGGCATTCTTGCAATTAAAACTTAAAGCTTAATTAAATTTATCCTTTTAGTAAAAAGATAAATTTTTATTACAAGGATAAATTACTTAGTGTGAAAGTTGTTTTACAAAACAGATATAAAACTTAAAATTTTTTATAAAAATTGCAAATTTCCTTCCAAAAGTTTTTACAAATCTGCATATGCACCAGTGGTTTAAGTTCTGGTTATCTGAACACACCTTGCTGGGTTAGCCTAATTAAGTGATAAAAAGTAAAAAACCATATGGATCTGGTAATTCACATAGTTATCCATACTGTCTTTGATTTCTGTGTATTTGAATACCTGCAGTTTGAACATTTTCTCATCTGACTTATGGGCAATTTTGTATCTTCTGTGAATTGTCTTTTCATGGCCTTTGCCTGTTTTCATTGGTGTGTTTATCATTTTGCTTCTAAACTCTGTCAACTTACAGATCAAGGATAATTTTAATTTACATTATTTAGATGTGTATGTTTTTCCAAAATTTAATGAGTTATTTTCTTGGGTTTAAATAAAAGTTTAAGTAGACTAAAACATTTATAGTTGTCTTTGGACTAGAACCAAATCATTTAGTTTTGTCTCTATAAGACTATTTTGTCTTTTTAGCTAAAAGAAAGACTTCCATATCTGATTAAAACACTGATTTTTGATATAGACCTGGACTATTAAAAGTGAACTTAACCATGGGTGTACCCTGAGTATTTGTCTTTATTCAGTGCTTTTTTGTGAAATATAAAGATTTGAGTAAGATATCTTCAGGATAGCTAGGTTTAACAGTGCTCTTTGAAAGGACCCATTTCCTATAATTTAAACAGCTATTCACATCTAGGCTTTATCTTTTTCATGGTGAGATTTGTGAAATAGAGGCTAGGTACTATGAAGAGGTTAAAAAGGAAAATAAAACAGGTGGTATCTGTCCTTTACAATAAAAAAGCATAAAAATTTTAAAAGATAGCAAAAACAAATTTAAGTTTATCAAATAGTAAATTTATGCATATGTCAAGATAAATATCTTGGCTGATCCCAAAAAAGAATAATAAGTAACAAATTTGGGCACCTGGGTGGCTCAGTGGGTTAAGCCACTGCCTTCGGCTCAGGTCATGATCTCAGGGTCCTGGGATCGAGTCCCGCATCAGGCTC
>NC_081559.1:143056711-143068286 GCF_022355385.1 Mustela nigripes
GAGCCTGCTTCCCCCTCTCTCTCTCTGCCTGCTTCTCTATCTACTTGTGATTTCTCTCTGTCAAATAAATAAATAAAATCTTTTTAAAAAAATAAGTAACAAATTTTTACAGCTATCTCTCATTTTTATATTATTGTAAACTTTTTAATCCTAATGATTAAAATATCATACCCTCTTCATTTATATTGGGATAAAACCTTTACTGCACATAATTAGGCCTTGAAAATTGAAGTGTAAACAGAATGAAGAAAAGGAATAGAATTGCTAATTTTTGCTGCATGCAAGAATATAAAATAAAATTTCAGTTATATCTATGTAGAAGAAACCCAACAGTTTTTAATGAAATGAATTATTATCAGGCACCATTGTTGTGACTAGGTATTCTACACTAAGCTATAAAGATGCCTTGGCTCAAGATCCTCCATCATAATGCTTATCCATAATGCTTAACCCTAATGCAGGTTAAAGACAAAAAATAGGGGTGCCTGGGTGGCTCAGTGGGTTAAGCCTCTGCCTTCGGCTCAGGTCATGATCTCAGGGTCCTGGGATCGGGCCCCGTGTCGGGCTCTCTGCTCAGCAGGGAGCCTGCTTCCTCCTCTCTCTCTCTCTGCCTGTCTCTCTGCCTACTTGTGATCTCCGTCTGTCAAATAAATAAATAAAATCTTAAAAAAAATTTAAAAAAAGACAAAAAATAGTTACATTTTTTAAAATTATCTACAAAATTTATATTATGTTTCACAGCTAAGAGAGTAAATAATCTTTACATATCAGATGGCAAAAGTCTGAAACTGAATACAGTTAAGAGTACCATGAATTCAGTTAAGAGAACTATGTCTGGTTATCTAATCAAGGTAATAAACACTTTGATTTATAACATTACTCATTCTACTAAGCATTTGCTGTGATCAGTTGTGCTCCAGGGCAAAGACCCATCTGTCTAAAGGTGGAGTTTAATTTGAGGGAAAGAGACTCTGCTTAGAAATTAAAATGAAAATATCTATCTCCTGGAAAATGACATGATTGAGTATTAGATAAATTTGTTTCACCTTCTAAGTACTTCTTTAAGCAATGATTTATTGTGGGACCTGGAAATTTATACAGTATCTTTCCTTTGCCTTGTTGGATAATTACAGCAACCAATTTTCTTAACTTTGGAAGGACGAATTATTTTCTTTCAGAATCAAATAGCCAGATCCTCTAACCTAGATCCATTCTAGAAACTCTATAGGAAAGATCCATAATGTGAGAGCAGAGCCCACTCTATGGGAAAAAATAATATGCAGAAAAATTATAATTCACCTAATTGAAATGAAAATTAAATGCTTTTAAAAAGCTAATTCAGTAAAAATTATTACCCTAAGAATGGTACTACTGTGCTGACAGATCATTTAACTGCATCTAAGTAGTTTTGGAACAAATGTTCCAGTAATGAAGAAATAAAAAACTGTAATTTTATCTAACCTTAATGTAATGAGAAACTTTTAGCTACAGTAAATGGAAAAAATATGACAATTTAGGTTAAATCTTTATTATTTTTATTGAGGTATAGTTGATATATAACATATGTTAGTTTCAGATATACAAAATTGTCATTTGTATACACTGAGAAATGATCTCTATAATGTCTTGTTACCAACCCTCACTATACAAAGTTACAAATTTTTTTCTTGTGATGAGAACTTTCAGGATTTACTCTCTTGGTAACTTTCATGTATACATTATAATCTGATTGACTATAGTCATAGTGCTATATTTTACCATCCCAGGACAATTTTATAGTTGAAAATACTCTTTGACTCCCTTTATCCATATTGTAGCCATCCTTCCATTCTCTGTATCATGAATTTTTGTTTGTTTGTTTGTTTTATTCCACATGTTAGATCATATGGTATTTATATATTTTTTTACTTATTGCATTTAACATATCACCTTTAAGGTCCATCCATGTTGTCTCAAATGCTAAGAAATCATTCCTTTTTATGGCTAGGAGTATTTTATGTGTGGTTATACTACATGTTTTTTATCCATTTATCCACTGGCTGGCATTCAGGTTGTTTCATATCTTCAACTATTGTAAATAATGCTGCAAACACAGGGGTGCACAAGGCTTTTCCAATCAGTGTTTTCAGTTTCTTTTGATAAATACCTAGTAGTGAAATTGCTAGATCATATGGTATTCTATTTTTATTTTTTTGAGGAATTTCCATGCTGTTTTCCATAGTGAATGCAATTTGGATTTCCACCAGCAATGCATAAGTGTCCTCTTTTTTCCATATGCTTAACAATTCTTGTTATTTCTTGTCTTTGATACTAGCCATTCTGACAGGTCTCAGATGATGGTTTACTGTGGTTTTGATTAGCATTTCTGTGATGGTTAGTGATACTAGACATCTTTTCTTGGGCCTGTTGGCCATCTATATGTTTTCCTGGGGAAAATGTCTATATAGGTTTTCTGCCCATTTTTAAATTAGATTATTTATTTTTTTGATGTTGATTTATAGGAGTTCTTTACATATAATCTCCTTGCAGTCAGTAGCCTTCTTTTTGCTTTATTGATGGTTTTCATCACTCTGCAAAAGCTTTTTAGTTTAAGGTGGTCCCAATTATTTATTTTTGACTTTGTTCATTTTGTTTCTGGTGTCAAATAAAAAAAAATCATCACCAAGACCTCTGTCAATAAGGTAACTGCATATATTCTCTTCTTAAAATTTTATGGTTTCAGGTCTTATATTCAAGTCCTTAATCCATTCTGAGTTATTTTCTGTGTATGGTTTAAGATAGTGATCTATTTCCTACTTTTGTGGATGGCTGTTCAGTTTTCCCAATGCCATTTATTGAAAAGACTGTCCTTTAAAAAAAAGAAGACTATCCTTTTTCATTGTAAATTCTTGCCTCCTTTGTCATAAATTAATTACCCGTATATACATGTGTTTATGTTTGGGATCTCTATTCTCTTCCATTTATCTATGTGCCTGTTTTTACTGTTTTGATTATTATAATTTTGTAACGTAGTTTGAAATCAGGGAGTATGATGCCTCCAGCTTTTTCTTTCTCAAGATTCTTTTGTCTGTTTGTGGTCTCGTGGTTCCATACAAATTTTAGGATTGTTTTTTTCTACTTCTGTGAAAAATGCCATTGGAATTTTGTTAGGGATTGCATTAATTCTGTAGATGGCTGTCAGTGTCTGACAGTTTTCAACGTGCAGGTTTTTCACCTCCTTGATTAAATTTATTCCTAGTTATTTTTTATTATTTTTGATGTAGTTGTAAATAGGTTATTTTCTTAATTTGTTTCTGGTAGTTTGTTGTTATTGTATAGAAATACAACTGATTTTTGTTTATTGATTTCATACCCTTTAACTTTGCTGAATTTATTTATTAGTTCTTAACAGTTTTGGGGTAGAGTTTTAAGATATTCCATATACAAAATCATGCCATCTGCAGATAGTGACAATACTTCATTTCCTATATGGATGCCTTTTATTCTTATAGCCTAATTTCTCTGGCTAGGACTTCCAATACTATGTTGAGGAAAAGTGGTAAGAGTGGGCATCCTTGTCTTGTTCCTGGTCTCAGAGGAAAACTTTCAGCTTTACTCTGTTGAATATGATGTTCTTGTGGGCTTGTCATCTATAGTCTCTAGTATTTTGAAGTACATTCCCTCTATATCCACTTTGTTGAGAGTTTTTATCATAAATGGATGTTGAATTTTATCAAATGCTTTTTTGCATTGATTGAGATGATCATATGATTTTTATCCTTCATTTTGTTAATGTGGTATATCATATTAATTGATTTGTGGATGTTGAACCATATTTGAATCACTGAAATAAATTGCACTTGATCATGATTTTAAAATATATTATTGAATTCAGTTTGCTAATATTTTGTTAAGGATTTTTGCATCAATGTTAATCAAGGATATTGACCTCTATTTGTGTGTGTGTGTGTGTGTGTGTGTGTGTGTGTGTGCAGTGTCCTTGACTTGTTTTGGTATCAGGGTAATGATAAAATGAGTTTGAAAACATTCTCTCTTCTTCAATTTTAGAAGAGTTTGAGAATGATAGGTATTAAATCTTTGAATATTTGGTAGACTTCACGAGTGAAGGCTTCTGGTCCTGACCTTTTGTTTGTTGGGAGATTTTTGCATACTGGTTAATCTTTTTATCAGTAATTAGCCTGTTCAGATTTACAGATTTTTCTGATTAAGTTTTGGAAGATTGCATGTTTCTTTCTTTCTTCTTCTTCTTCTTTTTTTTTTTTTTTTTAAAAAAAACAGATAGCTTAGTAATACAAATTATTTATTTATTTAATTTTTAAAAGAGATTTTTATTTTTAGAGAGAGAGAGAGAGAGCATGCATGCCAGCAGGAAGAAGGGCAGAGGGAAAGAATCTCAAGCAGACTCCCCACTGAGTTTGGAGCCAGATGTAGGGCTCAACCCCAGGACCCAGAAATCATGACCTGAGCTGAAATCAAGAGTCAGACACTCAACCAACTGACCGACTCAGGTACCTCTGATTACATGTTTCCAAGAATTTATCCATTTCTTCTAGGTTGTCCAGCTTGTTAGTGCGTAATTACTCATTGTGTGCTCTTTTGATTCTTTGTATTTCTTTAGTATCAGTTGTAACTTCTCTTTCATTCTGGTTTTATTTATTTGAGTTCTCTCTGTCTTTTTCTTGGCAAGTCTAGCTAAAATTTTGTCAATTTTGCTTATCTTTTCAAAGAACAAGCTCTTAATTTTAATGATTTTTTTCTGTTGTCTCTTTGGCTTCTATTTCATTTATTGTTACTCTGGTGTTAGTTATTTCCTTCCTTCTACTAACTTTGGGCTTCATTTTTCTTCCTTTTCTAGTTCTTTTAAGTCTAAGGTTAGATTTTTTTATTTGAACTTTTTTTTGTTTCTTGAGGTAGGCTTGTATTGCTATGATCTTTCTTCTTAGAAGTGCTTTTGTTGCATTCCATAGGTGTTGGCATGTTGTATTTCCATTGTCACTTATCTCAGTGTATTTTTAAATTTCACCTTTGATTTCTTCATTGATCCACTGGTTGTTCAGTAGCATGTTGTTAAATCTCTACATACTTGTACAATTCATGAGGTCTTTTTTTTTTTTTTAAGATTTTATTTATTTTTTTGAGAGAGAGAGACAGACAGTGAGAGAGAGCATGAGCGGGGAGAAGGTCAGGGGGAGAAGCAGACTCCTCATGGAGCTGGGAGCCCGATGCGGGACTTGATCCTGGGATTCTGGGATCATGACCTGAGCTGAAGGCAGTCGTTTAACCAACTGAGCCAACCAGGCGCCCCACAATTCATGAGTTATTTGCACAAGGAAAAGAAGTGAGAGAGAAAAAGAATGTACCCTTTTAGGCAGGTTACTCTTCCTTCGAAGAAACCACATTTGTACACCCACTCCAAAACTACATTAAGAGCTCTCTTTATTTGCTCAAACATGCTGAAAATTATTGGACAGAATGGGGTTTCTTAGACCAGGAGGAGAAGTGACCCATCAGAGTTCATGACAGAGGTCATACAACAGACAAAATGCAGACAATGGAAGTGACTTATTGCCACAAGTGAACATATCAATTTTTTTTTTTATTGCACCATAGTCCTTTTATCTTCATTTTCAGGAAGAGCTTAAATAATCTATATCTTATTGAAAATATTGCAGAAATTGGATTGAGTCTTTATTTTGTCTAAGCTAAGCATCGTCAACTACACTTTGACTTACCCCATGGAAATGAAGAAGACTCAGTGCCCAGCGACTTCAACTAAAATCTCTACTTCAGCCATCCAGTTCCTAGGAAGCCCGCTTTTCTGCGATGAATCACAGTAATCTAACTTAATACCTCTTTGTCTGGGTGCCTTGAGACTTAGTTTGTTAAGGACTATGATCAAGACTCCTTGTGGTCCCCTTGCTAACCCTTTAGGGTGGTTGTACATCTAGTCTATGTATTACACACAGCTATCTTTTTGGTAATCCAGTAAAAAATTAGGCCTTGTTAGTCCATATGATTTTTCTGTCACATGTTTTATATAAAGCATATTTAAATATTTACAGCCTTTCATGCATCATGCTTGTTTCCTTTGATCATAACCATATTTCTTTTGTTCAGATTGTAGACAATTTAACTTAGAATTAGCTTCTTTATCACCATGCTCAGAAAGCTTTGCTTTCTCCCGAGAAGATATTCTAGGTTCACCTTGTTTTTTTATTTCACAAACTTAGAATATGTTTCTCTCCAAAGAGTAGAATTAGGCCCTAAAATATGAATGCCTAGAATAAACATTATATGGTTTCTCATAATCATCAGGAAAAAGCAGGGTAACAGAAGATTCTGATTACTTTACTGAGAAAGCAGAAAAAGGTTTTCCTTTTTTAATTAGGCATAAGTTTATGTTGAGGTTTTTAAGTTTAACTCTATTTTCATAATATTTTTATAAAATAATTATAATTGGGACGCCTGGGTGGCTCAGTTGGTTAAGCAGCTGCCTTCGGCTCAGGTCATGATCCCAGCGTGCTGGGTTCGAGTCCCACATGGGGTTCCTTGCTCAGCAGGGAGCCTGCTTCTCCCTCTGCCTCTGCCTGCCATTCTGTCTGCCTGTGCTTGCTCTCTCCCCCTCTCTCTTTCTCTGATAAATAAATAAAATCTTAAAAAAAATAAAATAATTATAATTTACCTCTATTTTTATATTTACAATATTTTAATTATAATATTTTAAATACTTAAATGAGTGTATGTGACTATCTTTCTGCATTCTAAAATTCTCCATTCTAAAATTCTTTATTTTCATGGATATTAATATCATTATTAATTTTAATATATACATCCTTAATATTGAACTCTAATTTTTTAAAAGCTTTAAAAAAATTAGATAACTATTTATCATCTCAGTATTTACCTTTCAAGTTTCCAATGCCAATTCTGAATATGAAAGTTTATAACTAAATTAATATCAAGAATTATTTTTGAGGTATACCTAATTCTACATTTTGAAAAGCTAAACACTGACAAATTTCATAACAAATTTTCCACATGTTTACGTAATGTTCAAACTGTTAACTGACAAGGAAAACTCTTGAATGGCAAACAAACAATTAGATTATAGCTTAGCTTAGTTGCAATGTCATTTTTCAATACCAGTGTCCAATACCATATTCAATACCAATCAAGATAATGGTATACTTAGGGGTTTTCTTATAAAGCAAGTACAGGAATTTCATACAGTTAGAGCCATAGAAAACTTCAGTATAAAACTTCAAATCTTTATGTAAATTATAACAGAACATATTCATAATCTTAAACTTTATTTTAACCACATTCATTTAGAAATGAATATCATTTATTAATTACCAAAGATATAATAATAATTTATCTATCATTTTCTGGCTTTATTAAAGATTTGTCTTTGTTTATTAGAGATAGAGAAAGAGAGTGAGCCAAGCAGGGACAAAGCAGACAGAGGGAGAGGCAGGCTTCCCACTGAGCAAGGAGTCTGATGCAGAACTTGATTCCAGGACCCTGGGATCATGACCTGAGCTGAAGGCAGTCACTTAATCAACTGAACCACCCAGATGTCCCTCTTGTCTGGCTTTAATGACTTGATGGCTAGACTTTAAACGACCATGTGGGATAGAATTACCCTAAAATCTAACTAGGCATTGGGCTTCTAATGTGGATAGGTCCTTGGGCTATCATAGTTATAGTAATATCCCAGATATTAAGGTAAGGTTATCCATTTTAGACACTTGGTCCATCTCAAACTACTCTTCATTTTGATTTTTAACTCCCTTGACTGGCATCATCAAGAGAGTACATACACGGAATTATGCTTTGAGCCATCTTGCTCTCAACTCAGTCTCCATTTGTATTGAACAATTAGAGATAAGGACCAGCAGATACATTCTTCAAATAAAACTTAACAACAAAAATTTCTCCCAACAATCTAATGATATCCCATAGGCTGTCTTCTCTCCACACTAGTATTCAAAGATCACTATTGCCTCTTTCACCTTCCTTCACTATCTTTCAATAGCAAACTATGATGATGGAGGATGAGAGGATCTTATTGCCAATTTCACTTCTGTTACCAACAGCATCATTTGGAATGAGTTACTTTTGGTAGCAGAGACTCACGTGTATCTACACACATGTGTATCTACACACACACAAACACACACATTCACACAACAGCAATGGAAGAGAATTTCTATTTAAATAACGGTTTCCAATACATTTTATTAGAAATGAAGCATTCCCACGTAATAGGAGCAGATACTCTATTATGTATCAACTCACCTAATTTGTCCTTAGAGTTCCTAATATCAAGGTGGTACTGTGATACCAGTATCTGCACAGGAAAGAGAACTACTAAATCAGAGCAGTTTTAGTTTCATTGTGCCTAAGTCCTTTTATTCAAAGCCTTTATTTTCATTGAGAAAGATTTAGACAAATAGTTTATGCTCTTATAGAAGAAAGTATTTGCCTGGTTCTTGATTCAAACTCAGCAAAAATCGTATAGTATTCCAGGGGAAAAAGTAAAATTGCTCACTGCCCAGTTGTCAACTGAATAATATCTCTGCCTCTAGCCTTTCAGGGTCCTAGGAAGCTCATTTCTCAGTAGAATTAATTTGGTTAAGGGCCTGCCAAATGAAAGATTCATATCATCCTTCCCAGAAGCTATTTTTAAAGTATTTCAAGAATAAGGCTTAGTAGTGGTGTGGGACTTTAACTATATAAACACCTCTTAGAAATGTAGCTTTGGTGAAAAATGCCTGATAAATTAATATTCTTTCTTACTGATAGGTAAGAAATGGAATAAAAATTATAATTCTTTCTTACTGATAGGTAAGAAACAATAAAAATTCACCAAAGGGTAGAGGAAACAAAAGAAGATTTCTGTCTTAGAATTTAATTCTAAATATAAGAAAGAACTGAAGAATGGTGTGGATGCAGTAGAAATCTTGGAGAGAAGTAACAGGTCATGTTAGTTTGTAAATAGCTGAGAATGAAAATAATAGGCACACTTAGACACATGTCTTATACTTTGGTTCTGGGCATACAATTTACACGTTAAGAAGGAGAGTTATATGCTATAGCAAATAAGTGTTAAAAAGCAACCTATTCTAAAAGAATAGTGAGCCCTGAGATGAAATTACAAGGACATATTAGAGAGGATAAATAAATAAGGCAATACCCCTAAACAGAGTGTTGTTTCATGATCTTTTATTTTAAGACTATGAAGTAATGATCATATAACCAGGTAAGGGTAAAACAAAAGTATATTACCAACCCTAAAGAATAGGTCAGGAAGGCTAAAGCTTAGGCTTAAGAAAAACTATAAAGAACAATGAAAAATGCTATTTTAGCTGTGTCATAGCAAGAAAACATGCAAGTAAGGGATAAAACACTGTTCAGATAGTTGCAAATGGGAGAGGGAAGCAATATTGAAGGAATATCTCTTACATATCCAATACTCAGCTAAGAAACTGTATGTAATAGTGACAGTAATAAACCCTGCAAGGACATTATTATCAGTTCCATTTTACACAAGGGTAACTGAAGATCAGAGAAAGTAGGAAATTTGCAGAAGTTATATGACCAGTAAATGAGTTTTTGGAATCAGGTCTTCCTGACTTCAAGTGTAACAAGGAAAAGTAAACAATCAATGCCTATTTTACTTTCATTTTCACTACCAAAGAAAATGGTCTTCAAACTAAAATGAATAAAAACTTGTAACTGAAAGGAAATTAAAATTTAAAATATACAAGAAGATAATGAAAACTCACTTTCTTTGGAATAATTAATGGCCCAAATGGAATAATATCTAGATTATTGAAAGAACTTAGTGTTCTGTGGGTACAGTTATTATAAAATTTATCACATTTCATTTCATTTTGGGAGAGAAGTTTGTAATCCACAGTAGATTGTGAATTCTTTGCATAGCCAGTGACAAACCCAGTATTGCTACATTTATATGGTCCTCAATTAATATGTGTTTCCAGGTTGTGGGCATTGAGGAGGGCACGTGATATGATGAGCACCAGGTGTTATACGCAAGTAATGAATCATTGAACATTATATCCAAACTAATTATGTACTGTATGTTGGCTAATTTAATTTAAATTTAAAAATACATGTTTCCTAGTGGAATCATTGTTTTGAAATCAAGAACTAGAGATGTGCTAGAAGTTCTAAAACATGAAATGTACTAATTTTCAAAAACTGAGAGGAAAGCTAAGAAGGTAGCTACCATTACTTGAGTACCGAGTTTGAGTACTGTCTGTTTCAGTGTAGTACTTGGCTCTTGACCTGTATTGTCTTATGTGAGCCTTGCAGTTATTTGGGTAGAAGATTTTACACCACCTTCAGAAGCAGACTGAAGTTTTAAACATTTTAAAATTGTCAGACACCCAAAAAGCTAAATCTGCTGTGGGGGCTGGACTTCAAACCCATGGCTATAGATGAGAGCACATATGTACTGACTTGCCAAGTGATGTTCGAACAAGTTGCTTAATTGCTCTCAGCTTCACTTTTGTCTTTTGCAAAATAAGTGTAATGACAGAATCCACTCATAGAAATGTGGCAATTATCTACATTAAGAATATCCAAATTTGCATGACACTTAGCAAGTGTTCAATAATATAAATAGTATCAACAATTCATAATAACGAGAAAAATTACTTTTTCAGGCAAAGTGCTATCATGCACTACCAAGCCATTAATAATGTGGCATTGTTGCATTTGGCTATTGGTTTTTTCCCTGAATACAGTTATTTCATAGGGAATGCCAGAGAGAGGAGGACTTTGCTTCCATCCTAAACCTTCATCATATGGGGCCCTAGTGAGGATCAAATAAGTATTACAACACCATGTGCTAAAGCTGTTACAGTTTAGCAAATATGTTTTTACATGCTGGTATTCGAAATTACAGGTTGTTGGAGATGAGTTTAGCAAGATGCCATACCTGAGCAGAACCTAAAACAGGAATCTGGTGGTAGGTGGGCACAGATATTTCTCCCCTTGAGAAAGAGGCTTTCTTATCAATTTTACTCTGCAGAGAGACAGCCACTTCCCATGGGCATCTTGTCACAGAGGACAAAGCTTTGCCAAGTGAACTCCACCAAGTACACTCTATTCCTCAAGCACAACTGCAGGCCAATGGTAGAAAACATTCTCACAGACCTCAAGTATGAGAGAGTTTTGGAATCCTGAGTGATGCTAGGGAAAAAAAGAAAAAACGAATGAATTTCTAGTTCTTATTTCCCTTTATCCTTTTACTACATGGGCTAAGGGACTTATAGCCAGGGCAAGTCTTTCTACAAAGAGAAAACAGCTTTTTGCTGGTGTCGGTATAGTGTAAAATAACCAAATACAGGCCATTTAAAAAAAATTATTATTATTATTTTTTAAATTAAATTTATTTATTTTCAGCATAACAGTATTCATTATTTTTTCATCACACTCAGTGCTCCATGCAATCCATGCTCTCTATAATACCCACCACCTCGTACCCCAACCTCCCACCCCCCGCCACTTCAAACCCCTCAGATTGTTTTTCAGAGTCCATAGT
>NC_081559.1:143068686-143069686 GCF_022355385.1 Mustela nigripes
ACTATGGACTCTGAAAAACAATCTGAGGGGTTTGAAGTGGCGGGGGGATGGGAGGTTGGGGTACGAGGTGGTGGGTATTATAGAGAGCATGGATTGCATGGAGCACTGGGTGTGGTGAAAAAATAATGAATACTGTTATGCTGAAAGTAAAAAAAAATTAAAAATAAAAAAACAAACAAAAATCTTAGATGTTCTAGACAATACTCTGAACACAGAGCTAGGAAAGTGTTGAACCTGCCCCAAAAGCTAGACAACACATCTCAGAAGTTTGAATTAATGACCCATGTGAAAACTACCCAACAAAAAACAGAAGTGAGGCAGTATCCAGCAAATAAATTCCTTTCCCTCTGCACCCAGCTCACTTTTGAGAATTATCAGTGGTCCAAGGAAGTCTGTCAGGAAAGTGACCTGTGTGTAAAAAATCAGTTAGGTTGCATGCAAAGCTTGGACCAGATTCGTAGTGTACCCCCCAGCTCTACTTGCTTTCCTTCTTCTTCCCCCATCCCATCACTTCCTCTTTTCCTCTCACTCTTGCTGTTCTGGTAGAGAATCTATCAATAAAGCCTTACTTAAAAACTTTGCTTCAGCCTGTTTTCTGTCAAAAGTAGACTACTCTAGCATTGCTTTGAGCCTTTGCAGGTACGGCATTGCTTGAGACCAGGGGCATACAACAGGCATGGACTATTGTCTAAGAACTTCACTTGCCTACAGTTCTAAAGATACAGCCTCAGGTTGATTTATCATTAATAAACCTGACATTTTGTTGTTCTTTTGTCCATATTTTGTGTTTCTTACTCAACTAGTCTCAAAATCAGTAAGAAAGGCATATTATTGGTCTTTTCAACCCCAGTAACATAGGCTGTTTTTCTCCTTGTTTTTTTTTTCCTTTAAATCATTCATTTTTAAAATGTTTATTATTTTTAATTTAAATTCAATTAATTAACATATCATGTATAGTTTCAGAGGTAAAGTTTAGTGATTCATCTGCATGTAGCTACAT
>NC_081559.1:143071699-143136820 GCF_022355385.1 Mustela nigripes
GTAACACCCTGTGTTCATTACATCAAGTGCTCTTCTTAATGCCCATCACCCAGCTATCCCATCCCCCCACCCACTTCCCCTCCAGCAACCCTCAGTTTGTTTCCTATAGTTAAAGAGTCTTTAATGGTTTGTCTCCTTCTCTGATTTCATCTTATTTTATTTTTCTCTCTCTTTTCCTATGATCCTCTGTTTTGATTCTTAAAATCCACATATGAGTGAAATCATATGATAATGTGTTTTTCTGACTTATTTTGCTTAATATAATACCCTCTAGTTCCATCCACATCATTTCAAATGGTAAGATTGCATATACCCATCCTCTTTATCTATTCATCTATTGAAAGGCATCTGGGCTCTTTCCTTTCCACAGTTAGGCTATTGTAGACATTGCTGCTATAAACATTGTGGAGCAGATGCCCCACAATGATCACTATGTTTGTATCCCTTGAGTAAATACTTAGTAGTCCAATTGTTGGACCATAGAAAGGCTGTTATTTTCAACTTTTTGAGGAACCTCCATGCTGTATTCCAGTGTGGCGCACCAGCTTGCATTTCTAGCAGAACTGTAAGAGGATTCCCCTTTCTCCGCATCCTCACCAACATCTGTCATTTCCTGACTTGTTAATTTTAGCCATTCTGAGCAGTGTGAGGTGGTATCTCATTGTGGTTTTGATTTGTATTGATGCTGAGTGATGTTGAGCATTTTTTCATGTGTCTGTTGGCCATTTGTATCTTTTCTTGGGAGAAATGTCTGTTCATGTCTTCTGCCCATTTCTTGACTGGATTCTTTGTTTTTTGTTTGGTGAGTTTGATAAGTTCATTACAGATTTTGTATACTAGCTCTTTAACTGATAAACCTTTTGCAAATATCTTCTCCCATTCTGTAGGTTATCTTTTGATTTTGTTGACTGTTCCCTTTCCCTTTCCTGTGCAGAAGCTTTTTATCTTGATGAAGATCCTGTCATTCATTTTTGCTTTTGTTTCCCTTGACTCCGAAAACATGTCTAGAAAGAAGTTGCTGCGGCCGAGGTCATAGAAGTTGCCACCTGTGTTCTCCTCTAGGATTTTGATGGATTCCTGTCTCACATTAAAGTCTTTCATCCATTTTGAGTTTATATTTGTGTGTGGTGTAAGAAAATTATTGAGTTTCATTCTTCTGCATGTGGCTGTCAAATATTCCCAATACCATTTTTTGAAGAGATTGTCTTTTTTCCATTGGATATTCTTTCCTGCTTTGTCAAAGATTAGTTGACCATTGAGTTTGAGGGTCCATTTCTGGTCCCTTCTGTTCCATTGATCTGTGTGTCTGTTTTTGTGCCAATACCATGCTGTCTTGATGATTACAGCTTTGTAATATAGCTTGAAGTCCAGAATTGTGATGCCACTAGCTTTCTTTTCTTTTTCAACCTTCCTTTGGTTTTTCACATCTTTTTTGGTTTCCTTATCAATTTTAGGATTATTTTTTCCAGCTTTGTGAAAAATGTTGATTTTATTTGATTGGGATTGCATTCTATGCTTCTGGGAAGCATAGACATTTTAACAGTATTTGTTCTTCCAATCCATGAGCAATTAACGTTTTTCCATTTCTTTGTGTCTTCCTCAGTTTATTCTTAATTGCTCTATAGTTTTCACACTACCGATATTTTACTTCTTTGGTTAGGTTTATTCCTAGATATCATATGGTTTTTGGTGCAATTGTAAATAAGATTGATTCCTTGATTTTTCTCTTTCTACTGCTTCATTGTTAGTTATAGAAACACAACTGATTTTTGTGCATTGATTTTATATCCTGCCACTTTGCTGAATTGCTGTATGAGTTTTAGTAATTTTGTGGTGGAGTCTTTTGGGTTTTCCATTTAGTGTGTCGTGTCATTTGTGATGAGTGAAAGTTTGACTTCTTCTTTGCCTATTTTGATGCCTTTTATTTGATATTTTTTGTTGTCTGATTGCTGAGGGTAGGATTTCTAGTACTATGTTGAACAAGAGTGGTGAGAGTGGGCATCCCTGTCATGTTTCTGACCTTAGGGGAAATGCTCTCAGTTTTTCCCCATTGAGAATAATATTCTCTGTGGGCTTTTCTATATGGCCTTTATGCTATTGAGGTATGTTCCCTCTATTCCTACACTGTGGAGAGTTTTAATCAAGAAAGGATGCAGTATTTTATCAAATGCTTTTATTGACATCTATTGAGAGGATCATATGGATCTTGTCCTTTCTTTTATTAATGTGGTGTGTCATATTGGTTGATTTGTGGTTGTTGAACCAACCTTGCATCCCAGGAATAAATCCCACTTGGTTGTGGTAAATAATCCTTTTAATGTACAGTTGGCTCTTATTGCCCTGTTCTTGGTGAGAATTTTTGCATCCCTGTTCACCAGGGATGTTGGTCTATAATTCTTTCTGACATGGTCTTTGTCTGGTTTTGGGATCAAGGTAATGCTGGCCTCATAGAATAAGTTTGGAAGTTTTCCTTCCAATTCTATTTTTTGAAACAGCTTCAGAAGAATAGGTATTAATTCTTTTTTAAATGTTTGGTAGAATTCCTCTGGGAGGCTATGTGTCCCTGGATTCTTGTTTGTTGGGAAAGTTTTGATTATGGATTTAATTTCTTTGTTGGCTATGGTTATTTTCAGGTTTTCCATTTCTTCATATTTCAATTTTGGTTGTTTATATGCTCCTAGGAACGCATCTGTTTCTTCTAGATTGGCTAATTGGTTGGCGTATAGTTGCTCATAATCTTCTTATAATTATTTGTATTTCTTTGGTGTTGGTTGTGATATCTCCTCTTTCATTTATGATTTTATTTATTTGGGTCCTTTCTCTTTTCTTTTTGATAAGTCTGTCTAGGGGTTTATCAGTTTCATTAATTCTTTCAGGGAACTGGCTCTTAGTTTCATTGATGTGTTCTCCTCTTCTTTTGGTTTCTATTTCACTGATTTCTGCTCTAATCTTCATTATTTCTCTTCTTCTGTTGCATTTAGGTTTTATTTGCTGTTATTTCCTCTACCTTCTTTAGGTGTAAGATTAGGTTGTGTATTAGAGACTTTTCTTGTTTCTTGAGGAAAGCCTGTATTGCTATATCCTCTATGGTCTTTGCTGAATTGCAAAGGTTTTGAACTGTCTTATTTCCATTTTCTTTAGTTTCTATGTAAATTTCTTTGGTTCCCTTGTTGATTCATCTGTTTTTTAGTAGGATGCTCTTTAACGTCCATCTCTTTGTGGTCCTTCCAAATTTTCTCTTGTAATTGAGTTCAAGTTTTAAAGCATTGTGGTCTAAGAACATGTGAGGAATAATCCCAGTCTCTTTGTGTCTGTTGAGACCTGATTTGTGACCCAATGTGTAATCTGTTCTGGAGAATGTTCCATGTGCAGTCAAGAGGAATGTGTATTCTGTTGCTTCAGGATGGAATGCTCTGACTATATCTATGAAGTCCATCTGGTCCAGTCTGTCATTCAAATCCTTTTACTTGTTGATCTTCTGCGTGTATTCTGTTGCTTCAGGATGGAATGCTCTGACTATATCTATGAAGTCCATCTGGTCCAGTCTGTCATTCAAATCCTTTTACTTGTTGATCTTCTGCTTAGATCATCTGACCATTGCTGTGGGTGGGTTGTAAAAATCCCCTACTATTATTATATTATAATCAATGTGTATCTTTAGTTTTGTTATTAATTGGTTTATGTAGTTGGCTGTTTCCAAGTTAGGGGTGCAAATATTTACAATTCTTAAATTTTCTTGTTGGATAGACACTTTTACTATGATATAGTGTCCTTCTTCATCTCTTATGCCTTTGGTTTAAGTCTAGTTTGTCTGATATAAGGTTTGTTACCCTGGTTTTCTTTTGATGTCCATTAGCATGGTAAATGGTTCTCCACCCCCTCACTTTCAATCTGGAGGTATCTTGGGGTCTAAAATGAGTCTCTTGTGGACAGCATTTCAATGGGTCTTGTTTTGTTTTGTTTTGTTTTGTTTTATCCAATCTGATACCCTGTGTCTTTTCATTGGAGCATTTAGTCCATTTACATTCAGAGTAGTTATTGAAACATATGAATTTAGTGCCCTTGTATTACCTGTAATATCACCATTATTGTATATTGTCTCTGTTACTTTCTGGTCTTTGCTCCTTTTGGGCTCTTCACTCAAAGGATTCCCTTTAGTATTTATTGCAGGGCTGGTTTAATGATCACAAATTCTTTTAGTTTCTGTTTGTCTTGGAAGCTCTTTATCTCTCCTTCTATTCTGAATGATGATCTTGTTGGATAAAGTAGTCTTGGCTGCATATTTTTCTCATTTCGCACATTGAATATATCACGCCAGTCCTTTCTGGCTTGCCAAGTCTCTGTGGTAGGTCTGCTGCCAGTCTTATGTGTCTACCTTTGTACGTTAAGGACCACTTGTCCTGAGCTACTTTCAGAGTTTTCTTTTTATATCTGAAATTTGCAAGCTTCATTATATGTGGCAGTGTTGACCTATTTTTATTGATTTTGAGGGTGGTTCTTTGTGCCTCCTGGACTTTAATGTCTGCTTCCTTCCCCAGATTAGGGAAGTTCTCAAGTATAATTTGTTCCAAAAGACCTTCTGCCTCTCTCTCGCTCTCTTTCTCTTTCTTTCCTCTTCCTCTGGGACCCCAATTTTTCTAATATTGTTTTGTTTTATGGTATTACTGGTTTCTCAAATCCTCCCTTCATAATTTAGTAGTTGTTTATCTTTCTTTTTCTCAGCTTCCTAGTTCTCCATCATTTTTCTTTCATATCACTGACTCTCTCTTCTGCCTTATTTATCCTAACAGTTTTGAACCTCCATTTTTTTATTGCATCTCAGTAATAGCCTTTTTTATTTTTGACCCGATTAGATTTTAGCGCTTTTATATCTCCAGTAAGGGATTCTCTCTAGTGTCTTCTGTGCTTTTTTTCAAGCCCAGTAGTATCCTTGTAATCGTCATTTTGAATTCTAGTTCACATCTTACATAAACCCATATTGACTAAATTGCAGGCAGTGAATACTGCCTCTTGCTCTCTTCTTTGGGCTCAGTTCTTCCATCTTGTCATTAGGTCCAGGAAAGAGTAGATGAAAGAGAGAAAAGATACAAAAATATTAACAAGGATACCAGAAAAATATGCACTGAACAAGTCAGAAGAAAACAGGAAAAAAAAAAGAATAAAAACAAAACAGAAGTTGACTAGATCAGAAGAGCAAACTAGATCCTGGATGTATTTTGGCCTGTTTATTAGAAGAAATTATATCCCAAAATAGGAAAAAAAGAAAACCTAATATATGTGTACAAAAAATAAAATTGAATTTAATGAAAAGAAGCCAAAAATGAAAAATATGTATATAAAACATAAGTGTAAAATGAAAATTAAAAAAGCCTTAAAAAAAGAATTGATAAAATAAGAAAATAATTGAAAAGGAAAAAGCATATACAAGACTGAAAGACTAAAGAATAACAAAAAACCATGAATGCTATATACAGTTTCCCCCTAGTGCTGGAGTTCTCCAGTTCTGTGTGATGGGTAAACTTGGTATCAGTTGGAAGTTCCTGCTGTTGTTCTGGCAGAGGGCCCTGCTATACTGATTGTAAGGTTTCTTTGCCTGAGCAGAGTTGCCCTCACCAGGGGGCAGTCTCATTGTAAGTGCCTTCAGATTGCTCTCTGTGGCTGTTTTGCTGCCTGAAGACTTTCAGCATTGATTTGGGGATGAAAATGGCCACTCTCTGATCTCTTGCCCGGAGCTGAATGTTTGCACATCCCATTCTCCGGTGAACCTTCACAGAAAAGCAGCCAATCACATGTCTCCCTGATTTCCATGAGAACTCTGTGTTCACCCACCTTGTGACCAAGCCCTTTTATCTCAGGCATGTGGACCTCTTTTGAGTATCCAAACTTTACTGTGTTGCTCCTACCCAGGGAGGGGGGCATTTGGGATTCCACCCCCTTTGCCCCCTGAGCACTTTAAAGACAGACTTGTAAAAGTTACCATTTTGTGCTCACTGTGTATAACATTTTCCAATACCCATCTTATGGTGACTCCCTCCCCCCTCAGTTTATCTTTTTTTTTTTTTTTTAAGATTTTATTTATTTATTTGACAGAGAGACAGCAAGAGAATGAACACAAGCAGGGGGAGTGGGAGAGGGAGAGGCAGGCTTCCCTGCTAAGCAGGGATCCTGAAGCAGTGCTCAATCCCAAGACCTTGGGACTGTGACCCAAGTCGAAGGCAGATGCTTAATGATTTAGCCACCCGGGCGCCTCTCAGTTTATCTTCTGATATATCACCTTGGATTCACTTCTCTGCACCTCTTACCTTACAAAAAGTGGTTGCTTTTTATTTGTAGAATTGTAGCAAGTCTTTTCTCAGCTTTTAAGTTGATTTTGCAGTATACAGAATGATTTAATAACTATTTAGCTGAATCCCAGGGACCAGACAAAATTAGGGCCCCCCACTCCTCCACAATTTTAACTCTGCCTTGCCCTTAACTTTTATTTAATTACTTAGTATTAAATATTCTATTTATTTATTTGTGAGAGAGTGTACACAAGCAGAGGGGGCAGCAGGCAGAAGGAGAAGCAGGTTCCCCACTGAACAAGGAACCTGATGTGAGACTGATCCCAGGCCCCCGGGGTCATGACCTGAGTCAAGGCAAATGCCTAATCCACTAAGCCACCCAGACATCCTGCTCTTAACTTTTAAATACCACATATAACTCTTACTCCACATAAAATCTACTTTATATCGTGAACTAGCTGAAGCCAGTGGCCCTAATTTAGGCTTACATGAATTCCTCACATTTATTACAGTATATTAGACACACTAAGTGTGTAACCACTAAACTAAGTCAAACTATTTCTCATCCTGCATAAAATCAAATTATTCATTTTAATGAAATGACTTTAATATTTGGTACCCATTTAGGAAGACAAGAAAAAATTGACTTAAAAAGAATGGTGAATACACTGGATAATAAATATCCTAAATTGTTAAACAATAATCTCTGGAGCTGGAATTTTTAACTAGAAAATTGCAAGCAAATATTGGAGACTAAATTCATGATGTTTAACGAAAAGGTAGATCTTGTTGAAATAACTACAATTCAAAATATAGTTCCAGTCACAAATTTTATCTTTGCAATTACTGTCACTGTTAGTTTTCATCAGGAGATAGAAGGAGGGTCCAGATGTAGAGGGTATGGAAAAAACAACAGAGCTTACAACCCGGGGTCATGTAATTGCTCTTCGGCATTAGTTGTTCTTAGAAAAGGAAGTTTTGAGAAATACTCTGATTGCCTTTAGAACAGAGTAAAATTGTATAGGATGAATCGGAGAAGATACATGTTGCATGATATGTGCATGGGTGAGCATATGTTTTGTGTTTGTGTGCTAAAGATCAACGACATTCTTTCAGTTATTCCCCCTCTGAGTGACTGTGTAGATGCCACACAATGCAGCAGAGAAATACAAAGTGTCAAAGTTAGAGTGATTTTAGTTTTAGGGTTCAGTTTAGTCATTAACTTAATAATAACTACAAACACAAAAATCATAGCTGAAACATTTTTAGAGCCAAAACAATATTCTAAGTATTAACCTGAGCACATGTGCATATAGACATGCATACAGGCACACGCACACTCACATAAACCTCCAAACGAATATATGAAGCAGGTACCGTTGTTTTCTCTATCTTACAGATGAGGTAACTAAGACATAAATGAGTTAAGAGACTTTCCCAAGTTGACACAGCTCAGTGTCAGAGCAAGGACTGACATCGCTTACTCTGGCTATAGTGTCTTCCCTATTCATCTTTAGTTTAGAATTGCTCTATAAGAACTTTTCTTTTGTCCTTAGAAACATGCTTCAGTGAATATTTTCAAGACAGAAATGCCATAACATTTGGCATTAAATATAATATAAACTTATCAAACTTATAATTTAAACTTTATCAAATCTCAAAAACATTTGAGCCTTTCATATGGCAACTTCAATTTCTGTTGTTAAAACCCACTCCTAAAACCACCAACACGTATATGCTCTTTGACCCAGCAAACCTCTAAAGTACTTCATATCTTTCTGTGATGCTATTCAAAACATTGTTTATAATAGCAAATAATTATAAAAATGTATAATTGCATCAAATGGTAAAAAATTGGCTAATAATTTAAGTTATAGTCATGTCATAGAATACTAGACAGCCATTACAAATACTCTCTAAAGCATACTTAATGAAATATGAAATTTTATATAATATATTGCAAAGTGAAAAAATTACAAAATAGTGTTATAGTGTTTCCCTCTTTTGTTGGTTATGAAACTGTATATATAGAAACTGTATATATATAACTGTATATATAGAAACTGTATATATATATATACATATATACATAGAAAATCCTTAAATGTATGTACATTAAAATGTTTTACATTCTTTATCTTTTGATGGATAAATACAGATCATTTAAATTTTGTTCTCACAAGCATTCAGTATTTCTTAAATTTTTAATAATGCATATGTATTACCTTTGAAATAAGAAAAACAGCAATTTAATGTAAAAAGAACAATTTATGTGTATCTATATCTGTAGATATACATATGTAGTTCCTAATGAAGTAGTAAATTGCAATGGTATAAGCTAGTTTTTATATCTCCACAGTAATCTATCAAAGTAAATAATTTCTAAAAGTATTTAAAGTCAGGGACACCTGGGTGGCTCAGTCGGTTAAGATCTGCCTTTGGCTCAGGTTGTGATCCCATGACGCTGGGATCAAGTTCTGCATCAGACTCCCTGCTCAGTGAGGAGCTTGCTTCTCCCTCTGCATCTCCCCTTGCTCATGCTCTCTCTCTCTCAAATAAATAAATAAAATCTTAAAAAAAATAAAAGTATCTAAAGTCAGAAAACCTTTTAGTACTTCCTGCTCTGCATTTTGTTTATGTCTCTTCACTTATTCATAACCGAGGAAGTTCTTAAATATAGGTAGCTCACATTATTATTACACATGAACATTTTCCCTGTGGTATAGTAAACTTTTGTAATGCTAAGACAAACTACATTTGAAATGAATATTCCAAAATGTCAATAGAGGTTGTTTTTTTATGTTGTTGCTATAATTTCTTTTTTTTTTAAGACTTTTATTTATTCGACAGATAGAGATCACAAGTACGCAGAGAGGTAGGCAGAGAGAGAGGAAGAAGCAGGCTCCCCGCCAAGCAGAGAGCCTGATGTGGAACTTGAACCCAGGACACTGAGCCAAAGGCAGAGGCTTAACCCACTGAGCCACTCTGGCGCCCCAATGTTGTTGCTATAATTTCTGTAGCAGCACATTGATTTAGTCATATTTCTCACCTGATAGTGAATCGTCATCTTTCTGTTTTTAATTTTTTCCCAAATCCAACTACTGTTTCTCTCATCTTCTGTTAATCACCACTTTGAATGTTACATCCATGTCCCCAAATAATGTGTTTGCCTTTTTAAAATATGTGGTATATTTTGTGTGATTGTGTTTTTAATTTATAGAAATGGTACACTATAGATCTTGTTCTGTTTCTTACTCCTTTTTAGTGAGCACCATATTTCTGATACATATCCATATTCTACAATTACTGCATCAGATCCCATAATGCCTGACTCCACCACATTTTACTTTTTCATTCCATTATTGATGGACACCTAGACTGCCTTCTTCTCCTTCCTGTCCCAGGAAACACCTGGACGAACAGCTTTGTGCATGTTCCCTGAGAATCCTGAGCCAGAGTTTGTCTGGCATGTTAACCCAAGAGTGTGATTGCTGGGTCTCAGGTCATACACAGAATTATTTTACAAAACACTGGCCAGTTTCCTTCCAGAATGACTGTGCCAGTTTATATTTAAAAAAAAGAAAGAAAGAAAGAAAGAAAGAAAGAAAGAAAAAAGAAAGAAATGAGTTGCTAATTAAAAAACAAACAAGTTGCAACTGTTTTCTTACTCATGTGGGACAGAAGTATTCATTTTTCAAGAAAATTTTGTTTGGGAAAATATTTTAATAGGTCCTTTGGGCTTACTTAATGAGTATATAACCGGTCTAGAATAGACAGAGACAAAGAAAAGCTAAATTACTTTGCCTGTTAATAGAAAAGTTCCTCCATTTAAGCAAAAGAAATATTTCTGCATGATGATGCTTTTAGAAAATGTATTTTTCCTTCATGTGGACAAAGATTATGCTATCTGAGAAAATTGTTATTTGCTCTTTGGGGGATGTATGTTTATATGTGTGTGTAAAATGACTTAGGAGGAAAGCAGTAGAGACAAGAGGACTAGAGGAAGAATGAGGAAACTCATGTTTTTCTTCTGTAAAGGGGTCCTAAAGCTTACTGGACTTGAAATACCAAGACCTACTAGAGAAATTCTGCTAAACCTCTAACTCAATAACTTTAATCCTATATCGACTGTGGAAACGAGCCTCCATAATTCTTGTATTAACCATTTTGCCCAAGAATTATCTTGTGGGCATAAGTAGATCCAAGGATAGAGTAAATTAGTTTCCATGCTGCCACTTCTTTGAAGTAATGTTACAAATAGCAGAGATCCCAACCCAAGTGTAGAGTAGCTACACTCTACTATGTAAAGTACATAGTAGAGCTACACTCTACTATGAGTAGCTCATACATCAGAAAAGTCAAGGAGTGGACTGTGAAAAGCTGAATTCAGAATTCAGACAATGTTCCTGTCAGTATTTTAGCCCATCAGGAATATTGGGCTATGTTGGTAGCAAATGTTAGTGAGGCTTTCGTACTTATATTTGCTTAGATTTTACATCCAGTGGAAAAGAATGAGATTCTATTTATGAAAAATTTCAATAAAGTCTCATTTTATCTCTTTGGATCTAATTGGGCCACATGTTCATTCTTGAAATAAATTATGCAACCAGGGCTTGTGCCCCTTTTCTTTACCAGTCACAGCTTAGGCCTGTCTCTGAAGCAAAGAGTCAAATTCATCTGAAACATTTGGGTTGGTAATGGGGGAGGAGTCCTTACCTGAACCAAAATCAAATCTTGAGATCGTATGTGCAAAGGCCAAGTGAAAAACATAACAACTGTCTGGCACAATATCATTCTTTTAGTAAAAGCTTGCCAGTTCTCATTTCCTTCATCACATACAAAGAAACAAAACAGATATGCCAGGAGTACCAAGGTACCTGAAGACATGCCAGGGAATGTTCATCCCTTAATATGCTGACCTCTCTCTTTTTTTAAAATTTCTTTTCAGTGTTCCAGAATTCATTGTTTATGCACCACACCTAGTGCTCCATGCAATACATGCCCTCCATAATACCCACCACCAGGCTCACCCAACGCTCCAACCCCTCAAAAACCCTCAGGTTGTTTCTCAGAGTCCACAGTCTCTCATGGTTCATCTCTCCCTCCAATTTCCCCCAACTATCTTCTCTTCTCCAGTTCCCCATGTCCTCCGTGTTATTCCTTATACTCCACAAATAAGTGAAACCATATGATAATTGACTCTCTCTGCTTGACTTATTGCACTTAGCATAATCTCTTCCAGTCTCATCCATGTTGATACAAAAGTTGGGTATTCATTCTTTCTGATAGAGGCATAATACTCCATAGTATATATGGACCATATCTTCTTTATCCATTCGTCTGTTGAAGGACATCTTGGTTCTTTCCACAGTTTGGTGACTGTGGCCATTGCTGCTATGAATATTGGGGTACAGATGGCCCTTCTTTTCACTACATCTGTATCTTTGGGGTAAATACCCAATAGTGCAATTGCAGGGTCATAGTGTAGCTCTATTTTTAATTTCTAAAGGAATCTCCACAATGTTTTCCAAAGTGGCTGTAACAACTTGCATTCCCACCAACAGTGTAAGAGGATTCCCCTTTATCCATCCTCTCCAACACATGTTTTTTACTCTCTTGTTAATTTTGGCCATTCTAACTGGTGAAAGGTGGTATCTCAAGGTGGTTTTGATTTGAATCTCCCTGATGGCTAATTATGATGAACATTTTTTCATGTGTCTGTTAGCCATTTATATGTCTTCATTAGGGAAGTGTCTGTTCATGACTTCTGCCCATTTTTTGACATGATTATCTGTTTTGTGTGTATTGAGTTTGAGGAGTTCTTTATAGATCTTTGATATCAGCCCTTTGTCTCTACTGTCATTTGTGAATATCTTCTCCCATTTCATGGGTTGCCTCTTTGTTTTGTTGACTGTTTCCTTTGCTGTGCAGAAGCTTTTGATCTTGATGAAGTCCCAAAAGTTCATTTTCGCTTTTGTTTCCTTTGCCTTTGGAGACATATCTTGAAAGAAGTTGCTGTGGCCGATGTTGAAGAGATTACTGCCTATGTTCTCCTATAGGATTTTCACAGATTCCTGCCTCATGGATGAAACTCAATCATTCTCTTACCCAATACACAAAGATAAACTTGAAATGGATTTTTAAAAAATGACCTTTTTCTTCATCTCAGTCATTGTCTTACAGTCAGAAGATCCTCAATACACAAAAATTGGTTAAATGAATAACTAAATGAAATCACAATCCTATTCCACATGTTCTTCTAAAGAAAGTACCTTATAATTTAAGAAACAAAGAAGATGAACATGGGGGAGAAAGGAGGCAAACCATAAAGCCAACTCTTAACAATAGAGAACAAACTGAGGGTTGCTAGAGGGGGGATAGGCAGAGGATGGGTTAATGGATGTTGGGTATTAAGGAGTTTTGTTATGATGAGCACTGGGTGTGGTATGTAAGTGATGAATCATTAAATCTTACAAGTGAAACTAATACTGCACTGTATGTTAACTAACTGGGATTTAAATTAAAACGTGGAAGAAAAAAAAGTACCTTATGCATATGTAGGTCATGAAAAGGATAATATACATGCTAATATTTCCCTTTTATATTAGGAATAACTGAAAAAAATATTTTTCACACAAATCTATAGCCAAGATTCATAAATGGCCATCAGAAATATTTTACATGTATGACAAGAGTATACTTTCTGATTAGAATAAAGAAAGGTTTTGCCTAAGGCCAAAAGAAAAACACAGGCTCCTGTCCTTCCAGATAGTCTGCAACATAAAAAACAAATTGCTTATTTAGTACTTTTATAATCTAATCACTTCTTGGCCTTTTGGCTAAGATCAAATGTAGTATTTTTATCATCTAAACTAGGACAGGAAATCAAATATGATATATTTTTATCTTCTAACTAGGAAAGATTGTTAGACAAAATAACCCAAAGCATTAAAATTCAAGATTCTGATTAAGAAACAGTTGTTTGCCCTGGGGCTAATAATACATTATATGTTAATAAAAAAATAAAAAAAAATTAAAATATATGAAAAAAAGCAGTTGTTTGGTGATTATTTTTTTTGAAAAGTTCCTTAGAGGATAATCTGAATAGAATCAAAGTCACGTGTACTCTTTGAAAAATATTGCTACTACAGAGTAGTAGATAGCAGACTCTGCACTATGTCTTCCTGAGGCCTGATATGCCTGATCACTATTCATAAATGTCTCTGTATAACATGGTCCTTTACTATACAATACAGTTAATGTATGGGGGTCATTCCTAATGTTGATTTTGTGAGCAAGTTTTTAAGAAGAAACAATTGGTGATTGATTGCTTGTTCAGTGGCAGGTATGGTGGCACAGACTTGGCATTTAACGTCTCATCATAAATGTAATTAAGCCCTGTTTGCTAGTGAGTAAACTGAAATTCCAAATACCAAAGCAGAGTTAAATCCTTTTCATTGTGTATCAAAGGTATGAATTAATCAGTCAGTGGCACAAGAATGTCCATGTATGTGGTGGATAATAGGGGGAAGAGGCAGAAAATAAAAATGTATTTAGTGCATAATGATATATCAGACATTGTGCAAGATTATTTACGTATCAGACCTCTTTAAACATCAAATTGCTTGGGATATGTCCTAAATAAGATAACGGAGGCAATAAATCAGGAAAACAATGGGCACATAATAAGCTTTCAATAAATCCAAAAATTGTAGAATTCATCTTTTTCAGGTGCAAGGGGAAATTCACCAAGACAGATTATATGTTAGGCCAATAAGAAAGTACTTATCATATTCAAAAGGATCAAAATCATTACAAAGCATATAATTTGACTACAGTGGAATTACATAGACATTCATGAAAATAAAATTATTTGGGAAAAATTCAAATTACCCGGAGATTTTAAAACATACTTCTAAATAATTAGTGAATCAAAGATCACATCACAGAGGAAATTTGAAAATATTTTGAACTACAGGCATTAAAAATAATACATATCAAAAATCTGTTGGATAAAGCCTAACTCCAGCAGGAGAAGAGAAATAATAAAGATCAGAGCAGAAATCAATGAAATAGAAACCAAAAAAAACACAATAGAACAAATCAACGAAACTAGGAGCTGGTTCTTTGAAAGAATTAATAAGATTATAAACCCCTGGCCAGACTTATCAAAAAGAAAAGAGAAAGGACCCCAATAAAAATCATAAGTGAAAGAGGAGAGATCACAACCAACACCAAAGAAATACAAATAATTATAAGAACATATTATGAGCAACTATACACCAGCAAATATGACAATCTGGAAGAAATGGATGCATTCCCAGAGACCTATACTACCAAAACTGAACCAAGAAGAAATAGAAAACCCAAACACACCCATAACCAGTAAGGAGATTGAAGCAGTCATCAAAAATCTCCCAACAAACAAGAGCCAGGGTCAGACAGCTACCCAGGGGAATTCTACCAAGCATTTAAAGAAGAATTAATTCCTATTCTCCTGAAACTGTTAAAAAAAAAAAAATAGAAAACTTCCAAATTCACGAGGCCAGCATTACCTTGATTCCAAAACCAGACAAAGACCCCATCAAAAAAGAGAATTACAGACCAATATCCTTGATGAACACAGAGGCGAAAATTCTCACCAAAATACTAGCCAGTAGGACCCAACAGTACATTAAAAGGATTATTCACCACGACCAAGTGGGATTTATTCCAGGGCTGCTAGGTTGGTTCAACATTCATAAATCAATCAGTGTGATATAATATATTAATAAAAGAAAGAATAAGAACCCTCTCAATAGATGCTGAAAAAGCATTTGACAAAATATAGCTTCCTTTCTTGATCAAAACTCTTCAAACTGTAGGGATAGAGGGTACATACCTCAATATCATCAAAGCCATCTATGAAAAACCCACAGTGAATATCATTCTCAGTGGAGAAAAACTGAGAGCTTTTCCACTAAGGTCGGAAACACAACAGAGATGTCCATTACCAACACTGCTATTCAACATAGTACCAGAAGTCCTAGCCTCAGCAATCAGACAACAAAAAGAAATTAAAGGCATCCAAATCGGCAAAGAAGAAGTCAAACTATCACTCTTTGGAGATGATATGATACTTTATGTGGAAAACCCAAAAGACTCCACTCCAAATCTTCTAGAACTTGTACAGGAATTCAGTAAAGTGTTAGGATATAAAATCAATACACAGAAATCAGTTGCATTTCTATACACCAACAACAAGACAGAAGAAAGAGAAATTAAGAAGTCAATCTCATTTACAAAACTATAAGATACCTAGGAATAAATCTAACTGAAGAGGCAAAGAATCTGTACTCAGAAAACTATAAAGTACTCATGAAAGAAATTGAGGAAGACACAAATAAATGAAAAAGTATTCCATGCTGATGGATTGGAAGAACAAATATTGTGAAAATGTCTATGCTACCCAAAGCAATCTACACATTTAATGCAATCCCTGTGAAAATATGTCAATTTTTTTTCAAAGAAATAGAACAAATAATCCTAAAATTTATATGAAACCAGAAAAGACCTCAAATATCCAGAGGAATGTTGAAAAAGAAAGCCAGAGTTGGTGGCATCACAATTCCAGACTTCAAGCTCTATTACAAAGCTGTCATCAAGACAGTATGGTACTGGCACAAAAACAGATGCATAGATCAATGGAACAGAATAGAGAGCCCAGAAATAGACCCTCAACTCTATGGTCAACTAATCCTCGACAAAGCAAGAAAGAATGTCCAATGGAAAAAAGACAACCTCTTTAACAAATGGTGTTGGGAAAATTAGACAGCCTCATGCAGAGAAATGAAATTGGACCATTTCCTTACATACACACGAAAATAGACTCAAAATGGATGAAGGACCTCAATGTGAGAAAGGAATCTATCAAAATCCTTGAGGATAACACAGGCAGCAACCTCTTTGACCTCAGCCACAGCAACATCTTCCTAGGAACATTGCCAAAGGCAAAGGAAGCAAGGGCAAAAATTAACCATTGGGACTTCATCAAGATCATAAGCTTTCGCACATCAAAGGAAACAGTCAACAAAACCAAAAGACAACTGACAGAATGGGAGAAGATATTTGCAAATGATATATCAGATAAAGGGCTAGTATCCAAAATCTATAAGGAAATTATCAAAGTCAACACCCAAAGAACAAATAATCCAATCAAGAAATAGGCAGAGGACATGAACAGACATTTCTGCAAAGAAGACATCCAGATGGCCAATAGACACATGAAAAAGTGCTCCACATCACTTGGCATCACGGATACACAAATCAAAATCACAATGAGATACCACCTCACACCAGTCAGAATGGCTAAAATTAACAAGTCAGGAAATGACAGATGCTGGCGAGGATGCGGAGAAAGGGGAACCCTCCTACACTGTTGGTGGGAAAGCAAACTGTTGCAACCACTCTGGAAAACAGCATGGAGGTTCCTCAAAAAGTTGAAAATAGAGCTACCCTATGACCCAGCAATCACCCTACTGAGTATTTACCCTAAAGATACAAATGTAGTGATCTGAAGGGGTAGGTGCACCCGAATGTTTATGGCAGCAATGTCCACAATAAGCTAAACTATGGAGAGAACCTAGATGTCCTTCATCTGTGGATAAAGTGGATAAAGATAAGTGGATAAAGAATGTGTGGTATCTATATATACAATGGAATACTATGCAGCCATCAAAAGAAATGAAATCTTCCCATTTGCAATGACATGGATCGAACTAGAGGGTATTATGCTGAGTGAAATAAGTCAATCAAAGAAAGATAATTATCATATGATCTCCTTGATATATGAGGAATTTGGGAGGCAATGTAGGGTATTGGGGGATAGGGAAGGAAAAAAGGAAACCAGATGGATTCAGGAGGGAGACAAACCATAGAAGAATTTTAATCTCACAAAACAAACTGAGGGTTGCCGGGTGGAGGGGGATAGGGAGACAGTGGTGGGTTATGGACATTGGGGAGGCTATATGCTATGGTGAGTGCTGTGAAGTGTATAAACCTGTTGATTCACAGATCTGTACCCCTGGGGCTAATAACACATTATATGTTAATAAAAAATTTAAAAATTTAAAAAATAAAAATAAAAACAATCTGTAGGATAAGTTAAGTCAGTGCTAACAAGGAAACACAGGGGTTTTGTTTTGTTTTGTTTTGTTTTTAAAATTTATTTTAGAGAGAAAGGCAAAGAGAGCATGAACAAGAGGGGCAGAGGAGGAAGAAGAGAGAATCTCAAGCAGACTCCACACTGAGAAGGGAACCCGACACAGGGCTCAGTCCCACAATCCTGAGCCAAAAACCAAGAGTTGGACACTTAACTGACTGCACCTCCCAGGAACCTCTGGAAACATATACCTTTTTAAATGTTTATATTAGAAAAGAAAGACCTAAAATCAACTATCTAATGTTCACTCTTAAGATGTTAGAAAAAGAAGACCAATATAAAGTAAGTAGAAGAGTGAAAAATAAAAAGATAAGACCATCATAAATAAAGACAAATAATAGATAATGGTTAAAAAAAAAATATATATATATATAAATAGATAATAGACAAAATTAACAAAGCCAAAAGCTAGTTTTTGAATAAATAGAAAAAGAGAGAAAACACAAGAAAAGGAGAGAAAGAACAAAAATCACCAATACCAGGAGTGAGAATGGCCCTTCATCAAAGATCTTAAAAACATCAAAAGGATAAATGAATACTGTGAACAATTTTATAACCACAAAAAGTTGGCAGTTCATACGAAATGGACAGTTATCTTGAAGTGTCATTCTTGAAGAATACCACTGTGTCTATTAAAAACTTAAATTTGTTATCTCAACCTTCTCAAGTGCTCTAATATCATATATAACAGTGAAATACTGCATTTTTTCTTCCTGAAGTCATGAAAAAATCACTGCTTCTATTCAACATTGTATTGGGGGAGGTACAAGCCATTGCAATTATGCCAGAGAGAAAAATAAAAAGCAGAAATATCAGATAAAAGTGAAACTGTCATATTTACTAATGATATGATTGTTTGGTTAGAATATCCATGGAATCTACAAAACTAATCAGTTAGTTTAGCAAGTGTGTTAGATATGCTAATATGAAAAGTCAGTTGGATCCTTAAAGAATAGTAGAAAAAATTGAAAAGTGAAATTTTAAATATCCATCTATCATAGCATCAAAATTTTACAATGACCATAAATAAATGTAACAAAAGCATCTAAAACTTTTACTCTGAAACCATAAACATTGGTGACTGAGTCTAAAGAAACTCAAATAAATGAACAGAGATACCATGTTAATGGACTAAAAAACTCAATGTTGTTAAGATTATAATTCTAAATTGACCTACAGATTAAATGCAATTCCATTTTTGTATAGGCTCATTTTAAAATGCATATGGAAAGCAAACAAACTAGAATAACCAAAGCAATTAAAAAGATAAGAACATTGGATTGATAATAAAGCTATGGTTACCAAAGGCATTACTAGTGTAAAGACATATATAAATCAATAGAATAAGATACTCTAGAAGTAGAGTCACTCATTTATGTTTAATTGATACTCAACAAAGGTGCTAAGATAATTCAATGAAAAAGGAAAACCTTTTCAATATATGGTGCTATACTAATAGCACCTCTATAAGAAAAAAAAATGAACTTAAGTCCTTATCTTATGTCATATACAAATATTAAGTCAAAGTGAATCATATATCTGAAAGTAAAATATAGAACTGTAAAGCTGTAGGAAGTAAAGTAAAATATAAAACTGTAAAGCTAAAGGAAAACAGAAATAAACATTTGCCGTTTGGGGATGGATATTTTTTCTATTTAGAAAATAAAAAATACACACCATGAAAGAAAAGAAACTGAAGAATTGGTTTTCAATAAATGAAATACTTTTTGCTCTCGGATAAACACCACAAACAAGAGGAATTATCTGTAAAGCGTGTATCCAGAAATATAATTTATCCAGAAATATAAGAACTCTTACAACTCATAAAAAGGCAGCCCAATAAAAAAATGGAAAGATTTGAACAGACATTTTACAAAAGAATATATGTAAATGATTGTTAAGCATATGAAAAGATTCTCAACATAATGAATCCTAGGGATATGCAAACTAAAATTACAGTGAAATATGATTATCTAACTATTAGAATTGTTCAAATAATAATAAAATCCAATGGTACTGAGTTTAGTAAGGATGCCAGATGATTGTCACTCTCAGGTGGAATGCAAAATGGGACAGAGCCATTCTAGGTAACAGTTTAACAGTTTCCTATAAAGTTAAACATATATTTACCAAATGGCTCTATTAGTCCACTCTTGGGTGTTTACCTATAAGAAATGAAAGTACATGCACCCACAAAGAATTATATGTAAATGTTCACAGCAACATTATTTATTAAAGCCAAAAATCTAGAGAAACCCATATATCCATTAACAGGAGAAACAAATTGTGGTATATTTATGAAATAGAACACTACTCAACAATAAAAAAGAAACAAGGAACTATTCAATGCACACAACAGTGTGGATGAAATCTCGAAATCTAATAAGTGAAAAAAGCCAGGCAAAAAGAATGCAAAATATATGGTGACATTTATGTAAAATTCTAGAAAATAAAGTCTTTTAAAAAAATTTTTTATAAATTCTAGAAAATAAAACTAATTCACAGTGACAGAATTTTTTTAATTTTCTAAATAGAAAAATTATTCATTCCCAATTAATTGGTAGTTGCCTGAGGATGGAGATGGAAAAAGAATGGATTTACAAAGGTAGCCTTGGAAACTTTTGAAGGGGATAGTGTTCATTATCTCGATTATGATGATAGCTCATACGTATATCAAAACATCAAATTGTGCACTTTAAATATTGGTAGTATATAATACTTCATATCTCAATAAAATTACAAAAAGAAAATAAAGGAAGAAAGCAAAATTATTCCTTTCAGCATGAAATTGTCATACAAAAATATTTATTCCATTGCCTTCCAGAAATCTTCAGAATTCAGGGTGGCATAACAATTTGCAGGTATGAACAATTGCAGCTGGTAGGAAGCACTTTCCTTTCTCATAAACGGTGGTAGTCAAAAGTATATTAAAACACTTCTGTGCCCCCACTTTTCCCATCAGCATTGCATAAAATCTTACACCCAGAGATCCATATTTTCTTACATGTTTACAGACTTGAACATGCCAAGACCTGCAAACACACTGGCCTCTAAGAATGAAAGTGACTAAAACTTACGTTGCGGTAACTGCAAAAAATTATTGGATTTCTGCTTTACAAATAACATTTTTTCACATGCTCTAGTCAAAATCATGGATTATCTATTTTCTTTCATAGGTAAATAATTCAGGACTATTGTCCCTGTGTCAACAGATTTTCTTCAACTTGCTTTTCCCACTTTTCTATAGGTCTTCTAGCATAATGCTCCTTTTTTTTTTTTCTCCCTCCACTAAAGTTAGATTAACCTTGAAAACTTGGTGCTGAAAGTGAGTGATTATTGTATGAACTGAATATCTGGTGTCAGCTCAGCTCCTCTGTTTCTGAATCTTTACATAATTAGCACGGATTTGCTGTAGTGGGAACATTTATTTATCTTGAAACTCTATCAAAACTGTACAGAAGCTGAAAAGATCATTCATCTATAAGATTATCACTTTATATGAGACAAAGTTAGTTAATTAGTTAATTACTATGAGACAAAGTTAATTAATTTGTTAATGACTTGGTATGTAGAATAAAAGTTACTTCTGCTTTTATTGTATTTACTCTGGTAATAAACAGAAAGTTTCCGTACTTAATGTTTATTCACTCTCTGGCAACTTTCCTAAGTACCAAAAAATAGTTGCATTTAAAGTGCCAAAGATTTCCTGGCAGTAGAAGTAAAATACTTCCAGTAAAGGTCTTATATAACTTGGTTTTTAGGGTAATTACACATCACTAAAGACAGCACATAAATTTAGAGCTGAAAGTAGCTTGAGTGATTACCTGATCCAGCTGTCTGGTTTCCCAGGTAAGTCAACTGCAGCCCATGTGGCTAGTGACTTACTCATATTGACAAATAAGTTATTTATTTTATTCTTCACACAATTCTATAACTTCTTAGTGTAGCGCATGATCTAATAACTTATCAAATTCATACCACAGAGAAGCATGGTGAATAACTTGTTTCAAGATGTGATTTTGGTACTTTGACCATCCTAAGGAAAAGAGAGGTATGTGATGATACAGACTGAAAAATAATCACATTCTCCCCGATCTGTCCCCCAAATAAACAAGATCCAATACTATAAACAAGTTAACATTGCCACTTTTTCTAATGTTACCAAAATAGTGTGAGGATTTTAGTATCTTCATGCTTCTGAATAAATCAGTCAGTTTCCACATACATTACACATTCTCCATTTCCTTGTTTAAGAATCCAATAAACACTAAGTACAGTACAAGGTCACTTCCTATTTGAATGTGATAGAATCTAAGTTTTAAAAACCTTTTAGTTGCTTCTGTGTAGAGGATAAATTGTAAGTGCGGCAAGAGCCCTACTTAGTGTGTTGTGAAGTAGTAATATTCATAATAGCCCTAAACTGGAAACAACCCAATGTCTACCAACTGATAAATGGGTTAATAAATGTGTTACATCTATACAATGGAATATATTTATCAATAAAAAAGAATGAAATCCTGGTACATCCTATATAACATAGATGAACCTTGAAAACAACATGCCAAGAAACCAGTCACAAGACTACACATTGCATGATTCCATTTATATGAAATATCCAGGGTAGTCAGACTGATGGAGATAGAAAGTAGATAAGTGGGCATTGCCTAACTGGTGGGGGTCAGTGGCGGGTGAAGAATGGAGAGGAAAGGGAGGTGGAAAATGAAGAGTGATTGGGTATGGGATTTCTTTTAGGGGTTATGAAACTTCTAAAATTGATTGTGGTGATGTTTGCACAACTCTGGGGAAATACTAAAAACTATTGAACTATATATACTTTAAAAGGGTGATCTAGATGGCATATGGATTATATCTTAAAGTGCTTATGTAAAAAAGGAGAAAACAGTATTTCATATGGCAGAATGTTCAACTGTGCTGCATATTACTGAGAATGGTAAATTGGCCATTATTTTCAGCAAGAAGCTCAGTCATGACTTCAATAATGCAGTTGAATGTGAGAGCCTACTCACATGAAGAAAAATGTTGAGTAAGTGGAAACAGTGACCCTAGCAACACTTCAGAGCAGTTTAATATGACAAGGTTCAGACAAATCAAGCTTTAGCAAGAAGTGAAAGTGTAGTTGTTTTTTTAAGATATGAGGTATTAAATCATGTTTTTATGCACATACGCATAAGTAAGTAGAGTGGGGGGAAGTTGAGAGTTAAGGAGGGAGTAGTAATTGCAGGGATACCAGTGTGGTGGAAATGGCAGTGATATATTGAGTGCACTGAAAAAGGGAGGTGCTGCCCTTTAAGAGAAGCAAATTCTTTTTCCACTTTAATAGGAGGTAAGAACAAAAATATGGATTCCGACTCTGGCTGATAGATTTGCTGATAGAAAGGTGAGAAATTTTCTAACTGATTTTCTCAATAATATTTAACATACTATTTCTAATATAGTTAAATATTAGGCTAGGGATAAACTGACAGGATGGAGGAGGGAAAGGGTTTTAGTGTAAGGATAAGTATTAATTGAGAATGAGAAAATTAAGTAAATATGTCTTTCATTGAATTTTGGGATCAGGAATTTAAACTGCAATTGTCAGCACAAGATGTGAAATTTTTTTCAATAATGTTTAATGTGCCATAGTGTAGGTAAGCAGTAAGTAAATAATTGGTTTTAAACTTAGTTTGGGTCTTTTCCCACATGCTTTCACAATGGAGGAAGCAAAAAACAAGTAAACATATGATATTTTGGACCAGGGCAGGTAAATAGGGGAAAGAAGACGTGAAATGCATTATAGTGAAAGAATTATAGAATCAACATGTCAATAAGAAAAAAAAGGAATGTTTTGACATGAAAGTGTTTCTAAAAATGAGGTGGAAATATATTAGGTGGTATATTTAGATAGTAGCATCAAAATAAACATAATTTAAAACATTAGTGTTCTTCCCTTTCTTCCGCCTCTTCTATCTTGGCCTCTTCTTCTATCAGTTAGCCTAATAAATAATTTCTAAGCAGTTTTCTAAAGAAAAATCCAGATACACATTTTCCTTAAAATAATCTCTTTGGTAGTATTTCTTTGGCACATCTACAAAATCTTATTTCCAAGCTGGAGAAAAATGTTACATTTTATACATCGTATTAAAGCTATTTTATTAAGATTTTTAAATTATTGATAAATAGCAGTCTTTGATAGAAAATATATTCTGGAAAGATTAGTTTTAGTGCTTTTTGATGGTATGGCTATTTCTTTTTTTTTAAATTTTTTGAGTTTTTATTTAAATTTCAGTTAACATAGTGTTATATTAGTTTCAAGTGAATGATGTGGTGATTCGACACTTCCATACAATACCCAATGCTCATCAAAAGTGCAGTCCTGGGGCGCCTGGGTGGCTCAGTGGGTTAAGCCTCTGCCTTTGACTCAGGTCATGATCTCATGATCTCAGGGTCCTGGGATCGAACCCCGCATCGGGCTCTATGCTCAGCGGGGAGCCTGCTTTCCCCTGCTCTCTCTTCCTGCTTCTCTACTTGTGATCTTTCTCTCTCTGTGTCAAATAAGTCAAATAAAATCTTAAAAAAAAAAAAAAAAGTGCAGTCCTTAATCACCATTACCTATTTTACCCATAGCACCATATTCCTCCCCTCTGGTAACCATCAGTTTATTCTCTATAGTTAAGAGTCTGCTTCTTGGTTTGGGCTTATGGTATTTATAACCAGCTTGACCTGAAGAAATGTGGACAGTATGCAGAGAACAAGAGTGGTAGTTAAAAAAATTTTGTTTGAGTTTAATACAATGTAAGTGATCTCTTTAGACTAATAACTTAAACTATTTAGCACCAGGGTCAGAAAATGAAGTATTTATAATGAAAACATAGCTCTGAACCAAAGGAATTCTTTCTGATAGGCAACTAGGAACTAGGAAGTCGTCACCCATATTCAGTTGTCTGATCGTAATCACAGCTGCCTCATGGCTTGGCAACTAAATGTTGACGGCACAGTTACTTATGATAGAAAAAATACCAGGATTGATTTTTGAGGAAGGAAAACAAGAAAATTTTGTTATATTACTCATCTGAAAGATAAATGAAAAGAATTGATCTCTTAATTAAAAGTATTTTTAAAAAAGATTTCCAAATTGTTGAACAGAGAATTATCCTCCTTTATGGGATAAAGAAATATTCTGCCTCTAATGCCAAAGGATTAAGTAAAACTATTTTCTCTGCTTTTTTTTTTTTTTTTTTTTTGGTCTTTGGAATAATCATACCTGCTTGCCCTTGCTTATTCTATTTTTGCCTACTTTATAAGACTGAATATCTTATGATATATAGAAATTGTGATAGAATTATAAGGACATGACGATTTTACTAGTTTTTTTTTTTAGATTTTTTAAAAATTTAATTTAATTTTTTTTCAGTGTTCCAAAATTCATTATTTATGCACCACACCCAGTGCTCCATGCAATATATGCCCTCCATAATACTCACCATCAGGCTTACCCCTCCAAACCCCCCCTCCAAAACCCTTAGTCTGTATATATACATTTTTAAAATTTTTCATTTTAATTTCCACTATGGTAGGTGCATAATAAATACTATTGACTACTAAAACATTTTGAGTTTAGTTATGAACCTTACCCAAGACCATTGCAGTTTAATCAATTAAGTTCAATATATATTGATCAGAATCCCCTCCACACCAGGAACATCAGGGATCAAGATACATGAAATCCTGATATATACAATTTTCTTGCATTCTAGGTGGGAGAATGATAACCAATATGTAAACAAACAAAAAATATCACTTCTTATTATGAAGTGTATCAAGAAAGAAACAAAGTGATGGGAGCAGTTGGTAGTATAGATGACCAGATGGAGAGTCAAGAAAGGCTCCTTGGAACAAATACTATCTGAGCAGCCATTGGAATGAAGTGGAAAGACACATAAAAATGTCTTGAGGAAGAGTAGTTTGGACAAAAGAATAGCAAATGTGACTAATTGCCAGACTGTTTTGATCAATAAATGTAATAGTAGAAAACGAGGTAAGAGAATTAGGTAAGGACTCACATAAAGCCTTGGGAACAATATTAATGAATTTGAAGTTTGTTTTTCTTATATGAAACCATTACTTGTGTTTTAAGCAAGGGAGTGGCATGATTCTGGTTTCTGTTTTAAATAGATCATTATAAACTCTGTATGGAAAACAGGTTGTAGGACAAGTCTAATCAGGGAGACCAAATAGTAATTTAATGTGGTATCCTAGGCAAGGTCAGATGGATAGGATTAGCCTGATAACTGGGACAGAGGATGAAGAGAAGAGGGTTCAGTGTAAATATGTAGAAATTAATGCTGGTAGGGTTTTATTATTTCCTAGAAAAGGAATATGAGATAGAAAGGAGGACCAAGTGCAACTTCATATGTTTAGCCTGATAAAATATATGTAAAGAAGACTGTGATAAAAAAATAAATATTTATCTCAAAAGTAGAAATTTATGATTGAAAGAAATTTAGTCGATATCAGCTAGTAGTTGAATCATTTAGGAAATACAGTTTAGTCAGTACACATTTTTGAGCACCTAAAGTGTCAGATCAAGTACTACGTTAGGCACTCACACTCAGTGATATATGAGGCACTCTTATGGCAGTTTGTACATAATTCATAAATTAGTCCTACACTGTCTTTTTTTTTTTTTTAGAAGATTGAGATCTTTGGCTCTGGTTTACATAAAGTATAGAAATAAAATCAATGTTGCTGCAATTTTCTAACATAAGTTCCTTAAGTCTTAACTGGCCACTTATTTTCTGGACTTCTCTTCCAATAACAAAGTCACAAAGAGTTTATTGGCTTTGAATAGAAATCCATTAAAAACATATTTATGTAAACCTGGTGATTCACAGACCTGTACCCCTGGGTATAAAAATATATGTTTATAAAAAATAAAAAATTAAAAAAAAATTTTAAAAAACCATATTTATGAACTCTTTACAGTTTACTGATACATATAAATTATTGGTTTGTAAATTCTAGTGTCTAAAACAGCCCAACCTGGTAGGAAGGAATGGAAAATAATGAAAATAGAGAGTGCTCTGTATTCTGTTCCATCTCTCTCTATGACTGTCGTCCATTTAGCTTTGAGTGCGAGGATGATCTTTTACATAATACTCTATACAGTATGGAGAAGCAGATAATATAGAGCACAAAGAATAATGGTAATCTGAAACAATGTACACGCCAGTAGCAGAACAAAACTGTCACTGAAAAAAATTTTTTAAAAATTGATTTCAGTCTTTTTTCATTTAAACAAAGGGGCAAAATGTTAATTCAGACTTAAGGTTGCAAACCTAGAGGCATGTTATATTTAGTTCTAAGTGGTTTTTTTTTTTAAATATTTTTAATTGGTTGCCAACATTTAACAGTCACAAGATTTTATATCTTTCTCTTTAAATTCAAAAAATCTGACAACACTAGAGATAAGATCTATATTCCTGTAAGACAGCTGGCTGAAGCTGATTAAATGCCATGTCTTTAAATTTAGCAGTTTGCCACATTCCCAGATACTCACTGTTGTCTCCCAATTAGTTAGGCCAAGTGTCAATTTTAAGTTGTTCAAATTGAGGCTGATCCACTCATCTGTTTTATTTTTTTTTCCCTTGGCTACCACTCTTCTTCCATAATCCACCCTCCACACATCAGTATCAATTTGAATGATCTTACAAAGTGGAAATCAGATTATATCTCTCCTCTGTTTTTTTTTTTAATTTTTTCAATCTATTTATTTTCAGAAAAACAGTGTTCATTATTTTTTCACCACACCCAGTGCTCTATGCAACCTGTGCCCTCTATAATACCCACCACCTGGTACCCCAACCTCCCACCCCCCCACCACTTCAAACCCCTCAGATTGTTTTTCATAGTCTCTCGTGATTCTCCTCTGTTTAATGTCCCAAGTGATGTCACATTGTACTTGGAATAAAGTCCAAGCTAACTTTAGAGCCAGGAATATTCTGTCAATAAATATAATTCATGTAAATTAGTATCCATTTTTAGTAAATGGTACTTGTGATCATAAACAAGAATAATTATGTAATTTACTTCTAATATTTTAAAAAACCAGGATTTTGTATAGTGGTTATATAATGTTACTTTTTGTTAGGTATATTTTAAACAAATTTAATGGCTTTAATTGGTACTGTAAGGAAGAGTTATTTCACTTTATATTATATAATCTAGACTATCATTAGGGTCATTGGAAAAATTTTTAAAGTTATCCAAGAAGATTATTTTTAATAAAAAAGTCAACATATGGGGATAGTGAATTCTTGAAATGGGAATTATCTAAACCCCAAAAGTAAATTATGATCCATAATTTGTTGTTACTGTTGTTTTTAAAACAGTCTCAAATTATAGCATGATATATCAAGTATTGGATGAAATTTAAACCACATAACTTCTACTAAAGGCAATTAATTGAATTGATATTTCCTAAAATAGTTCTATGGAACTTGTATAGTCTGACTTTTAAGGTCAGAAGCTGAAAAGCTGATAAGATCTCAGTTTTCGGGGGACCTGGGTGGCTCAGTGGGTTAAAGCCTCTGCCTCCGGCTCAGGTCATGATCTCAGGGTCCTGGGATCGAGCCCCGTGTCGGGCTCTCTGCTCAGCAGGGAGCCTGCTTCCCTCTCTCTCAGCCTGCCTCTCTGCCTACTTGTGATCTCTCTCTGTCAAATGAATAAATAAAATCTTAAAAAAAAAAAGATCTCAGTTTTCTTTATTTCTTTGTTAAAGTGAGATCACTAGTAAAAGGGAATTTTTTTTTTCTTCAAGGATGGAGGGTAATCATATGGAGGAAGGAATGGGAGAAATATAATTACAGCTTCATGATAGCTTCCCTGCCATCAGTCTGCCTCTTTCATGTACCTATCCAAATCCAAAGAAACAAACTGCCATGCCTAAGTACGTGTGAAGAAAGAGGAAAAAGCCAGGTTCTGAAGTGGCAGAGTCCTAGGCATTTAATACTTTTCAGTTACTGCTTCTTATGTGTAAAAATGATATACTTATGTTGTATATTTAGTTTATACATTTCTCTTCTCTTGGCATTTTGTTAGCCTCACTCTTTTAGCAATGGTCCTTGTACCTCTTTGTAACATTCTCCTGATATGTTAAAAAAAAAAAACAACTTTTATACATCTTTAAAGTAGGAACAAATAACTATCACATATCATGTAGAGTGGTTGTGAGGGTCAAATGAAAGGATGCTGATGATAAAGGCATTTTGTAAACCAGAGACTTAGGAAAATAGTATTACTCTATGTCATTATCAAATACTTATTTTTCAAAGATGCTTTGGAATAATAATCAAGCAGCTAATATAAACATTGCTTATCTAATGATTATTTTACTAATTTGAATTATTTCACTTATTTTGATTATTTCCCCAAAAAGTCCAGTGAATTATTCCTTAAAATGTGATCATTTGAAAAGCAAAAGAAAAATGTACTCTGGTCACTATGTTCAAAAGAAAAGCACTTCTAATAATATAGACATGTAATAAATACTTTCTCCATCATAAGTATCCTTGGATGCTAGGAATTGGTATCAGGATTCCTGAAATTTTCCTTCACATAATAATGTAGTTGATAAAAATATCTTTCTTTTACTTTTTCCTCATTTTATGCATCCCAGTGAGAGGTAATTTTGTAATTTTGCAATATCAATGGTGAAAGGGTGAAGTGAAGTGTTAGATTCATGACTTTTCTTAGTAATTTGGGTTGTGTGTGTTTTTGTATACATACACATGTATATAGAATCTTAAGGACATATATTTGAGACATGTGGTAGTTCATATCTAGACATATAATTTTTCTAGACCTTTTCTAGACCTCACATATATATGTATAGTTTCATATATATGAAACTATATATATAGTTTTATATTATATATAAAATATACATGTACATATGATACCACATAATCTAGAGAAATACTAAAAAGGTCTAGAAAAGGTATGGGTATGTGTATATGTATGTATGTATATAAGTTATTTTGTGACTCCTGATAGATTTGGGGCAAAGATGTGGAGAAATTATGCAAATGAACTCCGTCTGAGATCAAGTCATCAGTAGACAATACATTGTAATTGTACTGGTAATTCCAGTTCCCAATTTTTCATCATTTTCCAACAAAACTCCCCAATACGAACAGAACCTCATGCGATGGTAAAGCAAAAGGTGTGGTCATCAAAGGATTTAGAACCTTGTCATAGCTCTGTACTAACATTCTGTGTGGTGCCTGGCTGTAATAAAAACCGTGGTCTTTTCCTTATTTCTTGTGTTGAGAATGAAAGGACTAGATGGGAATATAATCTCTAAACTTTGAAATTTGATAACCTCTGATCAGATCTGCAATTTCTCTGTGGTTTTTAATTGAGGTATTTGTAATCTACTTAAGTTCCAAGATATTCAGGAATAGTTTAACTACCACACAATTTGGCTTCCAATTACTGTGTAGCTGTGCAGCTTTATAGGACTTCCTGAAGTCCACAGGCTTTGTAGTCCATGGGTGAGTTATAAGGTCTATACATTCCCTGAAATTATATTTGAAATATTTTACATTTGCTTTATTTTAGAGAGAAGTTTTAGAGATTTCATTAGGTTTTCATTGGCATATACAGTAAAGAAGTTTAAATTTTAAATATCTAAATAGCCCAAACATGGTAGTTTAATGCTGGTGGTACTGTCCATAAGTAACATCATTCATATGCACAGGACACATTTTTTTTTTTAAATCAAGCATATTTGGCACTGTTATTGGTTCCAGACTGCAGCACTACTAATGTAAGGTTATACTGCATTAAGACTGTTTTTACAAAATTCTGCACAATATTTCAACCAGTTGTTATTGGGCATGTTGTATTTACTAAACATTCCTCTAGATTATAGGGAGTTGATTTGAGAAAGAGAAAGAGCAGTAACTTGACGGGCAAATAGTGAGTGAGGGCAAGTTTGGTACATGATGGGATCAGAATAAGACAAAGCTCAAATTAGGTAGGATATGGTGAACAATTTGGATTTTATTCCATTGGCAGTGAAATCCACTAAAGGGTTTTAAGAAGGGGATTTTTAGATATGATTAATATTTAAGAGATTATTCTGCCTATTATGGAGAATATACTTTATATGAACAAAAGTGCAAACAGAGAAAATATTTAGGAAGCAAACATAACAGCTCAAGAGATTGATGCTGTGGCTTAGTCTAAGTGACTAGAAGAGTAGTTGAATGACAGTATATGGATGTATCAGATCTATTTTTGAAGTAGAGTAAACAGAACTTACTGATGATTGCTTAAAGATTTGAGCTTAACTGGAATAGCAGGGCATTAACACATTTTTCTTTGCCTTATGTGAAAATCCATGGTGATCACAGATTTTAGCTCTGAAATTAGAAAAGTCAACTTTTTTTCAAAAACTTCTACACAAGGTAGCAAACATTGAAATCAAATTTGCATCCTTCTAGCAATTATGTGAAAGAGAACTTGTTTTCATGATTTTATTAAACCCTGAGGGTCCCTGAAATCCTTTCAGGGGAATCCACAAAGGAAAAAATTATTTTCATTATAATGTTAAGATTTTATTTGTCTTTTTAACTATACTGACATTTGCATCCATCAATGGTACAAACGCAATTGTGAACAAAATTACCATTGCCTTAGTTCAAATAAATGTAGTGGCACCAAAGTATATCAGTAGTTATTGTATTCTTCACCATCAAATACTCACAATAAAAAAATTGTGAATATTGCTTAAGAATATCTTTGATGAAACAGAAAATTAATAACTTTACTAGATTTCTGCCTTGTGTGCACAACTTTTTTATATTTTCTGTGACAAAATGGGGAGTGTGCAAAAAGTCACTTCTGCTGTATAATGACGTTTGATGATTGTCTAGATGAAAAGCATTTGTGTGGTGTTTGAATTGCTAGCTAAACCAGATGCCTTTACCATAGAACATCACTTTTATTTTAAAAATGTGTAACACAAAAACCATGACTATATAGGCTTGGGTATTTGGCTGAATGCAGAGCCCAACCCAGGGCTTGATCCCATAACCCCAAGATAATGACCTGAGCCAAAACCAAAAGTCCCGTTCTTAAGTGACTGAGCCACCCAGGTGCCCCTATTATATCTATTATGTATCTCTTAAATCATAATTACAGATATTTACAAAACTGAAAATACTAACCCTTCCTCATTAACTATTTTGCTTTGGAAAATGTAGTTATTTTCTTTTTTTAATTTAAATTCAATTAGCCAAGGTATAGAACATCATTAGTTTTTGATATAATGTTCAATGATTCATTAATTGAATATAACACCCAGTGTTCATCATTACGTGCCCTCACGTAATTAATTCCCATCACCCAGTTACCCAATCTCCCACCCACCTCCCTTTCCACAACGCTCAGTTTGTTTCCTGGGGTCAAGGGTCTCATATGGTTTTTCTCCCTTCTGATTCCTTCCAATTCAGTTTTCCCTCCCTTCCCCTATGGTCCTCCACACTATTCCTTGTGTCCCATGTATGGGTGAAACCATGTCATATAATTGTGTTTCTCTGGTTAACTTATTTCACTTAGCATAATACCCTCCAGATCCATCCATGTCAGTGTAAATGGTAGATATTCATCCTTTGTAATGGCTGAATAATACTCCATTGTATATATGAACCATGTCTTCTTTATCCATTAATCCATTGAAGAACATCTCAGTTCCTTCCACAATTTGGCTGTTGTGGACACTGCTGTTGTGAACATTGGGGTGCAGATGCCCCTTCTTTTCACTACATCTGTATATTGGGGGTAAATACCCAGTAGTGCAATTGCTGGATCTTAGGGTAGCTCTATTTTTGACATCTTGAGGAATCGCCATTCCGGTTTTCCAGAGTGGCTGTACCAGCTTATATTCCCACTAACAGTGTAAGAGTGTTCCTCTTTCTCCTTATCCTCGCCAACATCTGTCTTGTTAATTTCAGCCATTCTGTCTGGTGTAAAGTGATATCTCATTGTGGTTTTGATTTTTATTTCTCTGATGGCAAGTTATATGGAACATTTTTTCATTGTCTGTTGGCCATTTGGATGTTTCTTTGGAGAAGTGTCTGTTCATGTCTTCTTCCCTTTTCTTGACTGGATTCTTTGTTTTGGGGTGTTGAGTTTGATAAGTTCTTTATAAATTTTGGATACCAGCCCTTTATCTGAAATTTCATTTGCAAATATCTTCTCCCATTCCATAGGTTGCCTTTTAGTTTTGTTGATTGTTACCTTTACTGTGCAGAACTTCGATGACATCTCAATAGTTCATTTTTGCTTTTGCTTCCCTTGCCTTTAGAGTTGTGTCTTGCAAAAAGTTGCTTTGTCCAAAGTTGAAGAGGTTACTGCTTGTGTTTTCCTCTAGGATTTTGATGGATTCCTCTCTCGCATTTAGATCTTTCATCCATTTTGAGTTTATCTTTGTGCGTCTTGTAAGAGAATGGTGCAGTTTCTGTTCTACATGTGACTGTCCAATTTTCCCAGGATCATTTATTGAAGAGACTGTCTTTTTTCTATTGGATAGTCTTTCCTGCTTTGTCAAAGATTAGTGGACCATAGAGTTGAGGGTCCATTTCTGAGTTTTCTTTTCTGTTCCATTGATCTATGTGTCTGTTTTTGTGCCAGTCCCATGCTGTCTTGATGATCACAGCTTTGTAATATATCTTGAAGTCAGGCATTGTGATACCTCAGCTTTGGTTTTCTTTTTTAGCATTCCTCTGGTGATTTGGGGTCTTTTCTGACTCCATACAGATTTTAGGATTATTTGTTCCAGCTCTGTGAAAAATGTTCATGGTATTTTGATAGGGACTGCACTTAATGTGAAGATTGTTCTGGGCAGCATAGACATTTTAACAATGTTTATTCTTCCAAACCATGACATGAGCATGGAATGGTTTTCTGTCTCTTTGTGTCTTCCTCAATTTCTCTCATAAGTGTTCTGTGGTTTCTAGAGTACAGAATTTTTATCTCTTTGGTTCGGTTTATTCCTGGGTATCTGACGGATTGGGGTGCATTGTGAATGAGATTGATTCCTTAATTTCCCTTTCTTCAGTTTCATTATTAGTGTATAGAAATACAACCGATTTCTGTGCATTGATTTTGTATCCTGCCATGTTGCTGGATTGCTGTATGAGTTTTAGCAGTTTGGGGGTAGAGTCTTTTGGATTTTCCATATAAAGTATCATGTCAAGTATGAAGAGAGAGAGTTTGACTTCTTTGACAATTTTAATGCCTTTTATTTCTTTTTGTTGTCTGATTGCTGAGGCTAAGACTTCTAGTAAGAAAATGTAGTTATTTTCATAATAACATGCAATTTGTAGTACTAACTAATGGGTATATTATTAGAATTTTAAATTATTAATGTACTTACAAATCTTTCTCAGTTTTAATTTCTAATACAGTGCATATTAGAGATGGCACACCTATACTTATAACCTATACCAAAAGCTTTTTTGGTTATTCACTAATTCTTAAGAGTGTAATGGCAAATTGAGACCAAAAAATTTGAAAACTGCATTAGCACATGTTAAATACCTTCCATTCATTGGGCTTCTTTTCAGGGATATGATGATAAATATATATTATAAGACTCCAGAGAGCCCTCAAGTAGGGTGGAGAAGAGAGATATAACCATAACAATTCAGTACAACCAGAAAAAGATGCTTCAACATCTGGTTGAATCCAACAAGTAATTTATTGAGCATCTATATATCAGGTGTCTTTAAATAAAAAATATTAAGTTTAGTTATTGTTCTTCTACCACTTTTTGCCAGGGGTGACTGATGCCTACATTTTTTGACACTAGTTATTGTTTAAATTGTATTCTAATTTTAATTGATTTACTTAGAATGAAAATCATAATAGCACCTATAATAATTTAAAATGTTAAAAGTAAAATAAATAAAAATAATTTGATTTTGCAGCAATTTAGTCTCTGATACACATTCATTTTACCCTATTGTTATGGTATTACTTCTTTTTTGTTTGTTATTACTTGCTTTTTTGGTGTTGTTGTTTCAAGTTTTTACTTAAATTCCGGTTAGTTAACACATAGTGTAATATTAGTTTCAGGAGTAGAATTTAGTGACTCATCACTTACATATGTCAGCCAGTGCTCATCAAAAGAAGTGCCCTCCTTAATACTCATCACCCATTTAACCCATCCGCTTGCCCACTCCCCTCCACCAATCTTGAGTTTGTTCTCCATTTGTATTTCTCTGATGATGAGTGATGGCTGAGTATCTTCTTATGTGTTGGTTAGCTATCTGGATGTCTTCTTTGGATAAACATCTATGCATGTCCTCTGCCCATTTCTTAACTGGATTATTTGGTCTTTAGGTGTTCAGTTTGATAAGTTCCTTACAGATTTTGGATAGTAGCACTTCATTGGATACGTAATTTGCAAATATTTTCTCCCCTTCTGAAGGTTGCCTTTTAATTTTGTTGCTTGTTTCCTTTACTATGCAAAAGCTTTTTATCATGATGAAATCCCAGTAGTTCATTTTTGTTTTTGTTTCCCCTGCCTTTGGAGACATATCTAGTAAGAAGTTGCTATAGCTGATGTCAAAAAGTTACTGTTGTCTTCTCTTCTAGGATTCTGATGGTCTACTATTTCACCTTATGTCTTTCATCCATTTTGAATTTATTTTTAAGCTTGTTGTAAGAAAGTGTTCTAGTTTCATTCTTTTGCATGTTGCTATCCAATTTTCCTGGCACCATTTGTTGAAAAGACTGTCTTTTTTCCACTGGATATTCTTTCCTGCTTTTTCAAAAATGAGTTAATCACATAGTTGTGCGTCCATTTCTGGTTTTTCTATTGTGTTCCATTAATCTCTATGTCTGTTTTTGTGTCGGTATCATACTGTCTTGATGACTACAGCTTTGTATACAGCTTTAACCCTAGAATTGTGATGCTTCCAGCTTTGCTTTTCTTTTTTAAAATTGCCTTGGATAGTTGAGTCTTTTGTGGTTCCATACATATTTGAGGATTGTTTGTTCTGGCTCTGTGAAAAATGTCGGTGGTAATTCAACAGGGATTGCATTAAATGTGTAGATAAATCACTTTAAAAATAAGAGAGCCAAGGACCTGAGTCTGAATTTTAAGAATCTGATTCACATTTATGGGAAATTGCTTTAGGAAGTATAGACCTTTTAACAGTATTTGTTTTTCTAATCCATAAAAATAGAATGTTTCTCCATTTCTTTGTATCCTCTTCAGTTTCTTTCATAAGTGTTTTATAGTGTTGCGAGAACAGATATTTTACCTCTTTGGTTAAGTTTATTCCTAGGCATGTGATGGTTATTGGCACAATTGTAAATGGGATTGATTCCTTGATTTCTCATTCTGCTGCTTCATTCTTGGTGTCCAGAAATACAACAGATTTCTCTACATTGATTTTGTATCCTGCCACTTTGCTGAATTTCTGTATCAGTTCTAACAATTTTTTGGTTGAGTCTTTCATGTTTTCTATATAGAATATCATGTTACTTGCAAATAGTGGAAGTTTGACGTCTTCCTTGCTGTTTTGGATGCCTTTTATTTCTTTTTGTTGTCTGATTGCTGAGTCTTGGACTTCCGGTACTTAGTTAATTAACAATGGTGAGAGTATACATCCCTATCTTGCTCCTGACCATAGAGGAAAAGCTCTTTGTTTTTCCCCATTGAAGATGATATTAGCTGTGCATCTTTTGTACATAGCCTTTAAGAGGTATGTCACCACTATCCTTCCTTTGTTGAGGGTTTTTACCAAGAATGGATGTTGTAGTTTGTCAGATGCCTTTTCTGCATCTATTAGAGGAACCCTATGGTTCCTATCCTTTTCTAAAAATTAATGTGGTGAGCAGTGCCTGGGTGGCTCAGTCGGTTAAGCGTCTGCCTTCAGCTCAGGTCATGATCCTGGGGTCCTGGTATTGGGCCCTGCATCACGCTCCCTGCTCAGTGGGAAGCCTGCTTCTCCCTCTCCTACTCCCCCTGCTTGTGTTCTTTCTCCCACTGTGCCCCTCTCTGTCAAATAAATTTTTAAAAAAATTTCTAAAAAAAATTAATGTGGTGTATTGTTTTGATTGATTTGTGAATATTGGACCACATTTGCAGCCCAGAAATAAATCCTACCTGATTGTGGTGAATGATTCTTTTAATGTACAGTTGTATTCAATTTGCTAGTATTCTTTTACACTTGATCTTAGCCAAAAGGCCAAGAAGTGATCAATTTGTTAGTATTCTTTTGAGAATCTTTACATCCATGGTCATCAGGGATATTGACCTCTAATTCTCCTTTTTAGTGGGGTCTTTGTCTGGTTTTGGAATCAAGGTAATGTTGGCCTCATAGAATGAATTTGGATGTTTTTCTTCCACAACTGTTTTTGGGAACAGTTTGAGGAGAATAGGTATCAGCTCTTCTTTACATGTTTGGTAGAATTCCCCTGGGAAGCCATCTGGGTCTGGATTTATGTTTATTAGGAGGTTTTTTTTTTAAGATTTTATTTATTTATTTGACAGAGTGATACAGAGAGGGGGGGGGAGCAAGGGGGAGAGGGAGAAGCAGAACCCCCGTGGAGCAGGATGCCCAACACGGGGCTCGATCCCAGAACTCTGGGCTCATGACCTGAGCTGAAGGCAGACACCAAGGACTGAGCCATCCAGGCACCCCTGTTGGGAGATTTTTAATTACTGATTCCCCTGCTGGTTATCTCTTTAAGGTTTCTATTTCTTTCTGTTTCAGTTTAGGTAGTTTGTATATTTCTAGGAATTTGTCCAGATTGCCCATTTGGTTGACATATAATTTTTTTATAATATTCTCTTCTAATTGTTTGTATTTCTGTGGTGTTGGTTGTGATCTCTCCTGTCTCATTTGTGTTTTTATCTATTTGGGTTCTTTTTTCTTTTTGGTAAGTCTAGTTAGGGGGTTATCAATTTTATTTATTCTTTCAGAGAACTAGCTCCTGGTTCTATTGGTCTGCTGTTGTTTGTTTGTTTGTTTCTGTATCATTTATTACTGCTCTGGTATTTATTATTTCCCTTCCTCTTCCAGTTTCTTTGCTAGTTGCTTTAGGTGTAAGGTTAGGTTGTGTATTTGAGATTTTTTTCTTGCTTCTTGAGACAGGCCTATATTGCTATATACTTCCTCTTATGACCACTTTTGCTGTATCACAAAGGTTTTGGATCATGATATTTTCATTATCATTTTGTTTCCTTGTAGTTTTCTTATTTCTTCTTTAACTTCCTGGTTGACCTATTCATTCTTTAGTCATATTTTTTTTAAGCTTCACATATTTTTAGTCTTTCCAGATTTTTTCTTGTGATTGACTTCAGTTTCATAGCATTGTGGTTGGAAACTATGCATAGTATGACCTCAATCTTTTTGAACTTGTTGGGGCCTTATTTGTAAGCCAGTATATGATATATTCTTGAAAATGTTCCATGTGCACTTGAAAAAGAATGTGTATTCTGCTGCTTTAGGATGATATATTCTGAACATATCTGTTAAGTCCATCTGGTCCAGTGTGTTATTCAAAGCCATTGTTTCCTTTATGACTTTCTGCTTAAATGATCTATCCATTGGTGTAAGTGGGGTATTCAAGTCTCCTACTATTATTTTATTATTATCAGTGAGTTCCTTTATGTTTATTATTAATTGTTTCATATATTTGTGTTCTGCCAGGTATAATGGTATTATTTGTAACATTCAAACATCATCAGGGAAACTTTCATTTATATGAAAAGCAAACTTTGAATAAGAATGAAGAAATGATTTTTGTTTACTTTTTTCAAAAGGCAATATTATTCTGTTTTATTTTAACACTGGAATGTGAAATAAAGACCAAAGACATTTGTCTAATTATTTTTAGTTAATTTGGCATTCTAAAAATATGAATTTCATTGTAACTTTCAACCTAAAATAGCTTCAAATGCAATTAGTTAGTGTTTGTCTCTTCAGTTACATAATAAACATGTATGCAAGGAGACCATTCATTTGTATTCTGTAATGACTTTGGAGTCAAATCAAATGGGTCAAGTTTTTTTGTAGGCAGATCTCTCAACCTCTCAAAGCTTCAATAATCCCGTATGAAAAATGGTGGTTAATAACACATCACACTAATAGAATTGTTAAGAAACTAATGTGAAGTGATAGTGCAATGCATTTATCAAAATGTCTGGTACATAAAAAGTACTCTACATGTTAGCAACTGAGTGTGTGTCTGTGGTATATGTATATAAGTGGGAGTATATACATATACACACATATATAACCACACAGCAATTTATAGAACTCTTTCTCTCTCTCTCTCTCTCTATATATATATATATATATACACACACACACACACACACACACACACACACACATACACACACAACCATATAACCATATAAAAATATATATGTATATATAAGAGTACATAACAATGATATATGCAGCTGCATAAATGAAAATGTAGTGACTGGAAATATTAATGTTTTTCCCTAAATTCCAATTAATCCATTGGAAAAAACTTTCCCTTCTAATTATTCACTTTGAGCAGAATCACCTTTAATTTTACCTTCTTTTAAAAGTAGGAAAACAAAACAAACCCATAATCCCTGTGCAGAATTTATAATTTAATAGGTAAGACTGATCATTTTAATCACAGTAATGCAATGGCAGAAACAATAATGTACAACTAACTAGAATGTTCTGAGAACACATGGAATGGTTTACCCAACAACATGGGGAATAGGGGATAAAGAAGAAATGTTTATTCCAGAAAATAATGCTTATTCTTACTCTAAAAAGTTGAGGAGTTTTCACGTGAAGAGTGATTTAAGGACTAGCATTCCAGGCTAAGAGAAAATAATGCCATAACTGGGGTGTGTGAATGAGCCAGGTGTGCACCAGGACCTTGAATCAGCACACTGCAACTAGAACAATGGTTAAGAAATCAATACTGTGGAGGACAGGGCGGGGGGAAAGAAGAAGAAGAAAAAGAGAAGAAAAGAAAAAAGGGTGCTTGCTTTAGCAGCACACATACTAAAATTTGAAAGAAAAGAAGAGAAACCAGTACTGTGAAATAGTGAAAGTTTTAAGAAATTCTTTTAAGAAATTAGGCTTATTCCCAAACCTAATCCTTTAGATTATGCTTCTGTGGAGGGTGCAGGCAGACGCATATGTGTACATGTGTGTGTGTTTGTTTAAATTTCATAGTAAATATTGCTGCAGATCCTAGTGGAGGACTTAGTTGAGGTTAAGTTTGGGGCAGCTGAGAGCTACAGAAAATAACAGATCACAGACTGTCTCCTGTTATGTAATGAATTAAAACTATAACCTGTAGTAGGGAGCCACTGAAAGCTTTTAAGGAGAAGGATGACATTGTCTGAGTTTGATTTTTAAACATATCACTGTGGTTGTAGAAAGGAAGATGAATTTGAATTAGCTGGACTACTGGCAGAGGACCCAGTGAAGAGACTATTTCAGTAGATAGACTGGGAGAAAAAGATTAAAATCCAAGCTAGAGCAGTGAGAATGGGGACAGAGAGGAGGGAAAAGTAAAATTGTCAGGAATTGGAGATTGAGTAGAAATTAAGTAGTTAAAAGGAGAAGAAGTTGTAAGTTAATTTGGATATTCCATTTTTTCTGTCAATGAAATAATGATACAACTAATGGTATTGGGTTCCTGTTTTAGAAGTATCAAGTAATAAAGTTGACAGTGTCTGAAGCTGGCTTGCAAGAGATAATACATTTGCTTAAATAAATTTTCTTATCAAAAGGGTGATATCTATGAGGGGATAATGTGGTCTAGATATCTCACCTTCTGAAGATCTAGTTAGAGGGATGGATATATGACATATACATTGGACTCAAAAAATTAATGTTTTCACAGACACTTTAGCAACTGCTTCATTGCAATCAATTCCTGGCTTGCAAAGGAGATGGTCTCTTTAGTCAATTAAAGGAAGATTGATGTGTTTTGCAAGAACCAAAATAGGCTTTCTGTTGTATAAATTAAGGAGCCTGACTTGTAAGCATTACAAGTACATCTGATACAGAATGGAGAGGCACTGGAAATCAGGGCTAACATTTTTTTTCTGGAATTCTAAGATGCACTTTTTACCTCTCTCTGTCTGGATGAATTTGCTCATCTTTAAGACTGATGTCAGGTGCTCTCTTTCTCAGGAAGCCTCCTTAATCAGAATTTGTCTATAGCTTAGGTTAGGCACTCCTGATTTGTGCTTCTGTAATACACAGTGGATACCACAGCAAATTACAGTGTTCTGTTTGCTTATGTATCAGCATCCCTAAAGGTAAGGAATGTTGAAGGTAAGGAATGTCTTTACCAAATAAACATGAGACTTCATATTCCTGCATAATTAAAATGGAAGGGCAATTTTGACCCAAAGTGTTTAATAAGTTATGTTATGTTAAATTTTTTAAAAACCTGCTAGAATAAATGTCCACTACAAAGAGAACATTTTAATAGACCCCTATTTAAATGGGGATTTATTAAACTTTTTTTTTAAAGTCACTAAATGGGTAGTCTGTTTATTTGCTAATGTTCACCTAAATATTTCTGTCACACCTCAAACTGACTAGTGTTTTACTTTAGAACTCTACACCTCCTAACATATAATTTCCCATCTATAGTACCCCAATTCCCACTTTGTAAACTAGTTCTATTTTCACGGATACAGGGCAATTTAGTAGAAACACTTTAGCCACTTCAAAAAACAACCTCATCAATGATGGATAATAGATCCCTGAAATACGGGATTTATTTCCTGATGCTGTGCACACTCCCTCTGTCACTTGTTTTCTCCCCTGAAGATTTATAAAGGCCTATACTGCTCATTTCTCTTTGCTAGATGAGCCCTTTATTCTCACTCACTTTTTCAAGCTTCTGTTTCTCTGAAAAATCCCACAAATATCAGTGGGCTCAAATTTTATTCTAGTCCCTCTTTTTTTTTCCTCTCTATACTTTTACAAGGTAGTTGCAGCAATTTTCAAGACCTCACCTCTATCCCATGCTGATGATTCACATACTTATGTCCATGGTTTATTCAACTGCCTATTGTTCAGGTCTTCTTGTATTAAACACAAGAACCACAAGCTTAAGATGTCAAAACTAAGCTTATCTTTAACTATTTCTTTCTCATCTGTTCACTATGTCGTCCAAATATCTAAGCCACATTTTATTCCCTTTCTCCAGGCTTTTCAACTCCATCTCCTCAGTAAATGAGCGTCCACTTGTTTACATCTCACCATCCTCACTATCCAGACACCATTATCTCATCCTTAGATCATTGCTTACAATTGCCTCTTTCTGCTTATGCTTACTCTTCTCTTACCCTTCTCATATTTATTCTTTTCACTAAAGCAATGTTGATCATTCTAAAAGGCAAATTTAATAGTCACTTACCTGCTTTCAACCCCCAATTGTCTCCCCATTTTCTTTCAATAAAGTCCAAACTCCTTAGCGAGAGTTAAAGATTCTTTTGATATAATACCTGATATCTTCCATTTCAAATTCTATGACTTTCTACCTAACCCTTCATGATCTAGTCATACTGAACCTTGAAAGCATTTAAAAGCAACATGCTTCATCTTCTTTCCAGACCTTCCACCCATTGGTTAAATTGATACATCTTATCTGGGAGGATATGTAGATGTGCAATTCTAGTGACACATAGGAAACAATTTGGTGGACTTCCAGTACAGTCTTTTTGAAGAGAAAAATCTCAATATGAAATCAACAGTCATTCAGTTTAAATAATTTACCTCTTACCTTGTCCCATGCAACTACTCACTCTTTATATCTCAAATCAGATGTTACTTTATCCTATAATCCATTTGCAGCAAATTAGATATTCTCATAATAAATTACTGTAGCACCCTTTAATGTGTATCACTATTCTTTTTTTTTTAAAGGTTTTTTATTTATTTACTTGCGAGAGAGACAGTGAGAGAGAGCATTAACGAGGAGAAGGTCAGAGAGAGAAGCAGACTCCCCACGGAGCTGGGAGCCTGATGCAGGACTCGATCCCGAGACTCCAGGATCATGACCTGAGCCGAAGGCAGTCGTCCAACCAGCTGAGCCACCCAGGCGTCCCTGTGTATCACTATTCTTATATTACTTTAAAACTGCAAGGTCCCCTGCCAAACTGCAATCTCATTGAAGATATGAATGATGATAGTCTTTGTTACTGTTGTAGCCTTACTTCTGTAGTATCTGGCATATGTAGAAGCTCAAGGCATTTTGTTTTTTGTTGTTGTTGTTGTTGTTGTTGAAGGCTTGAAAGATAAATTAGGGGAAGATTTTTTTTCTATCTTATTTGGGCCATAGAGGGTTTCTGATGGCGTGAATCAAAGTAACCACTGAGTGTATATACCAAATCAACCCACCAGCTTTATAAAATAATTAGGGAAATTCCTCCAAATCAGGCAATAGGTTGTCTCAGAATTAATTTTTGGTATTTTGTTTTATTTTTTTCCTGGATTCATGGATAGTTTTACTTTTTTTTTAAGGTTTCATATTTATTTGAGAGATAGAGACAAAGATAGCAACCAAGATAACAAGAGAGAGCAAGCACTGGGAGAAGAGGGAGAAGCAGGCTCCCTGTGAGCAGGGAGCCCCATGGGGCTGAATCCAAAGACCCCAGCATTATTACCTGGGCCAAAGGCTGACACTTAACTGACTGAGCCACCCAGACCCCTCTCAGGGATAGTTTTAAAGGAAGCTGGAAGATTTACCTCAGGGAGAGATTGCTAAGCATTATTTTAGTCCAGAAGCCTTCTCTCCATTGATGTGTGGGCTTGTGTTTGGGCAATTAATACATTCTTCTCATACCTTAAGTGAATGTGTACCATCATTTTTGGGCTAATATATAAGAGCCTCTCTAATTGCTCAAAAAGTATTGGATGGAGAAGAAGCCTGACAGTTGCACCAGAAAATTATATGTTTGTCTTTGTGAGAACAGGATTAGCATCCTTGAAAAGCAGGATGACTGGATGGAAAACAAAAATCATAGCAAGAATTAGGGCTGAATAAAATAGAATGAATGAAGGATGTATGCCAGGAAATATTTGATGCCCTATAAGCTGATCTTATTATCAATTGGTAAAACTCTTCTGGGGTAAGATTAAAAATATACACAAGGCTATCAATTTAAGGGTCATTAAGAGAATAGATGTATTGGGAGATCATTAACAAGACTTAATTTGGGGTAAGGGATCAGATATAGTCTCATTGGGCCCAAGACATGTTAAAATCCAGGTCTTCTATAATTGTTTGTTTTCATATAAAAAAAATCTTCTGATATCTTTAAGGATATAATTAAAAGCCTTTTAGCTGGTTCTAAGGCCCAAGAATTTTTCTCATTAAAAGCAAATGGGGATGTCAGTGGTCAGATTTTGTAACTAGTCTTGTTCTAAATAGTTCCAGATATATAAATCAAGTTTGGGTATCCTGAGGTTTTCATGTGGAAAGTGGATAAAAGAAAAGAAAGATAGTATTTCTGTCTTAATAATTCTTCAAGCCAAATTTTTCTTATTTGTTTGTTTTTTAAATGATAAAATGATGATTTTTGGAAAGATATAAAAGAGAGAAAAGGCCTTGACAGTCCAATAAGAGATGTACTGGAAGTAGGAAGAAGGCATTCAAAATAATCATGAGTATCTTCTAATGTATTTCTTTCAACCAAGCCCTTGAGAATGTTTTATAATCACTTGATTATTTTTCATATTAAAGAAATCGCTTTGATGATGAACTGTTACACAGGACAAGAGCTTTTTATTGAGTTTGTACCAGGCACTGTGCTGAGTCTTAGAAGTGCAGAAATGGACTAAATATGTATAGTCTGTGTCCTCATGGAGCTTACAATATAGTAGGAAGACAGAGAGTCAATCATAAAAAAAATAAATATATAATTATTTAAATAGTGTTAACTGCTAGGAATTGAAATGCTGAACACTATGAATGTAGCTAACTAGAGAATTATTTAGTGTAGGAAGGTCCAGTTAGATCTGAAAGATGACGAGGCATGGCCCAGTAGCATTCCTGGCAGAAGGGAAAGTCTGTGAGTTTGTAGGGACCAATCAGTGTCCATCCAAGAAACGAAAAGACAGCCATTGTGGCTGGGGTGCAGAGAGAGATGGGAAGAATGATATAAAATGAAGAGGCAGAGGTTGCTGGGAGCCAGATCATGCAGAACTTTATGGTTGTGTTAGGGGTTCAGGTCTTTATCCTATTAATAATGGGAAGCACTGAAGTGCTTAATACTAAAGTAGTACAGCAAGTTTACTATAGACACATAAGGTAGAGTGTGGAAAATTATTTCCAAAAATATTAAGCAATAACTTTAAAAAATTGTTCCTTTTCTTGAATTGTATTGTTTACTTCTAAAATATTTTAATCCAGACTAACCCTAGAGAAAGTAGACAAAGCATGTGGGAAAAATCCTCCATGTAAACATTTATTGAACAAGTATGTTAACAAATGTGGTGGGTATTATGGAGGGCATGTATTGCATGGAGCACTGGGTGTGGTGCATAGACAATTTTGGAACACTAAAAAAAAAAATTCAAAAATTCAAAAAAATTCTTTTTGCAAGAAAACAAATAAAGATTTTGGACTTTCCAAGGATCCCAGATCCATAAAAGTACAGACACTTAGGATCAAAGGGTAAGCAAGACAGACAAAGCAATTGCTTTCCTGGAGATCACAGTGTAAAAGGAAAGATGGGAAAAGATTTCGTGAACCTCATGAACTCAGAGTAACAAGTATGTATGACCAAAGCTAACTGACAAGCTGGACAGTGCTCTCTAGTGAGAACTGGTAACCTGGAAATGGTATGTGTACTTAACTGCACTTGTTTCGAAGCAATTCAGCTTAATCACATTGCCCTTTGATTCAGGGGTTCAGCTTGACCACATTGCCCTTTGTTGGGGTTTATCAGTTTTTAGGCCATACTGTGTTAGCATGTTGATCAGAAAAATAATGAGGCATATCATTTTCATCTTAAAACTTGATGCCAGTATCATCAGATATTGCTCCAACCTAAGAAGTTCTGTATTACCTTGGTACTGGAGGTTAGAAGAGAAACATCACTTTATGCTTTCCCCCAATACAATATGAATTTTGAATCAATTTTATTTATGCTAAAGCAAAAAAAAAAAAAAAGATAATCCTTGAGAGTATAATCCTCGTTTATATTGAAATAGTGACAAAACCTTAAGGATATGCATATGAAAGATTGTTTTTTAAAATAAACCTGGATAATCAAGTCTTCATTTCTACCATAGAGTAACTTTACATGTAGAAGTAAAAGTTGTCTTTATTTTGAGCACTAAAAATTTGGAGATTCAGTCTTACCACAACTACATGATTGTATACTTATGGCCAGAGACTATGTTGGCTGACTATTATATTTCACAATACTAGTAGTATTCTGATAATAGGCATAGCACTTAAAATTTACCAAGTGCTTGGTATTCATTAGAAACTTCAGATACCATTTTTAGTCCTTAAAACAACCTTAACACAAATAAGTGAAATCATATGATAATTGACTCTCTCTGCTTGACTTATTTCACTCAGCATAATCTCTTCCAGTCCCGTCCATGTTGCTACAAAAGTTGGGTATTCATCCTTTCTGATGGAGGCATAATACTCCATCATGTATATGGACCACATCTTCCTTATCCATTCGTCCGTTGAAGGGCATCTTGGTTCTTTCCACAGTTTGGCGACAAATAGCATGGAGGACATGGGGAGTTAGAGAGGAGAAGGGAGTTGGGGGAAATTGGAAGGGGAGGTGAACCATGAGAGACTATGGACTCTGAAAAACAATCTGAGGGTTTTGAAGGGGCAGGGGGTGGGAGGTTGGGGTACCAGGTGGTGGGTATTGTAGAGGGCACGGATTGCATGGAGCACTGGGTGTGGTGCAAAAATAATGAATACTGTTGTGCTGAAAATAAATAAAAAATAAATTAAAAAAAGAAAAAAATACTAAAATTAAAAAAAAAAAATCCTTAACAAAGTAGACATCACAGTAGCTTTTTTTTAGTTGAAGTAATCCCAGAAATACAAGAGATGGGGCTGGAATTTGCATGCTGAGCTACATAATTTTCAAAATTGTGCTTTTTGTTCTTTCAAAAGGAGACTGAGTATAAATGTATATGGTATCATTGAAATGGAAGCAGACATTGTTTGTAGTGGTTTTTCACTTTATGTAAGGCCATGTTCTATATGTGCTCTTTAGAATGCCTAGTTAGCCTGTGTGGCTAGTCTGCAAAAATGGCCCAAGTTCTTCATCTTCCCCTATAGGCATACCCTTTCCCATATTTCATTGCAATGACCTCTCATTGTGTAACATACCTTGCTTCTTGACGCTCCATCAAAAATCTGAATTAAGATGAGACCTAGAACAGGCTTGCTCTCTGGGCTTGCTTCCTCTTGTGTTTCTGCTCTCACCATGAGAACAGCTCCAGCTAGTCTGCTGGAGGATGAAAGACACCTGGAGCAGGCTGAGTCAGTTGCTCCAGCTGAAAACTAGCCAACCCCCAGATATGTGAATGAACCCAGAGAAGATAAGCAAAGCTGCCTGGTTGACCACCAACAAACCAATGATATGTGAACAATAAGTTCAGTGTTGTGTGTCACTGTATAAAGAGGGCAATATCCTTAGAAAGCAACATCATCATTTCTAGCTTCATGCACATGATTGTCTTAAATGTGTATCTCCCAGAGTCATGGCTTATATCCCTGGCACAAAGTTCTCTGAAATTCCAGACTTGGATATTGAGCAGTCAGAAATCTGCATTTGGATGTTTAAGTGGACAATTCTAGCTTAATGTGATTAAATTAGAACTTCCCTCCCTTCAAAACCACTCTCCTCTGTATTATACATTTCAGTACAGCATTGATCTATTTATTCAGGACAGCACTCGTCACTTTTGACTATATTTCAGTCTGTGTTCAAAACGTGAGTAAGTTCTTTCTTTCAGATTGTGCACTAAATTCAGCACTCTTCTCTGCTATCTTCTATCACCTGAACGACTGCAGTAGCATCTGAACTGGAATCCCAGGCTGTCCTCTAGCGTTGCCACAAGTAACTATCCTCCTCACAAATCAGTCTTTTTTAAACTGTAAAATAGATCCCATTACTTTACTGCTCAAAGCCCTTCATACTCAAAATTTGGTGTCCTTAGTATGGGTTATGAGACAGTGTATGTTCTCTACTCTCTGTCCTCCATCTGTTTTCTTATCTCCACTTCCACATCACTTACCTCCCCTGCTTGCTTATTAGGTGCTAGGGTACTGGCACTCTTGCTGTATGTCAAGGGTGCGCACATCAAGCTTGTTTTCACTTCAGAGCATTTGCATTTGCAGTTTCCTCTTCTGAGAATGAACTTCACTCAGATATTTGCCTCACTCAGACACCTACTTTGATCAGATCTCTGTTCTAAATGCCCCTCTACAGAGGAGTGTCCTCTGCTGACCTTAATTAAAATAACAACCCCACCACATATATACATATATGTGTACATGTATATACATATATATGTTTTTGTTTTAATCCTTATACTCTGTAACTCACCAGATTGTAAGCACAATGAATGTCTTGCTCATGACGGTAACCCCCAGCCCTAAAGTAGTACACCTCTCAATAAAATTAATAAATAATAGCTGAGTGAATGAAGTGAATATGTGCATATTATACAAGTAGCTCCAATAGCTGCTAGTCCCCTCTCTGTAACAGATGCTAATGTGGGTAAAGGATATGTGTTTTGGTTAATTCTGATGGGCTCGTCCAGCTCTTTTCTACCACAACAGTTAGAACCAATCTAAGGAACAAATAAAAAATAAAAAAAAGATAAACAATTAACTCTAATGGCATACAGGTTAACTGTATCTTCATGTAACGGGCATTGGAGATTAGAGTATGCTGTTACAGGGCATGAACCCACATACAATAGGAGTTGCAGATTCAAAGCTGTGGTTCTGCAATGTTTGAGGTTTCCATGGGAACAACATGATTTCCTGTTCTGTTTAGAAGCTTAAAATATGTGGTGGGAAAAAAGCACTGCTTAACATACCATGTGAGGGTGATTCAAAAGATGAAAGCCTATAAAAATTAATGGTCAGAGAGCAATGTGGACTAGTCAATCAACAACCACATTATTAAAAACAGAGGAAATATAATTAAATCCATATGGTCATACTATAACAAGGAAAGTCATTGTCATTTTTATGTCACTTAAATATTTACATCTCCACCTTGATGACTCAAAAGAGGGACCAATGACATGTCAACAGCCTTACAGAAATGAAATCTTTCTTTCATTAATACTTTCCATGACATCTAATAAGCTATTAAGAAAATGGCTTAACAGTGAGAACGGGTACCTAAAATAAAACCATCCTAATGAATTACCACTATCACATTTGCTTAAAAGTAGAGCAAGCAGGCTTTAGAAATAATAGACTCTAGCCTAGAGAGATTTAGAGGCAGGTAAAAATTCAGATGAAATAAAATTACTGTGCATTTGAATTTCACTTAATTGTCTCATCTCAGGATTTCAAAACAGAAGGAAAACAAAGCTTAGTCTCTTTGCAGGTCATTATGTGATATGAAGAAGAAAATGTTAATATAGATACCTTCAAAAGATCTTTATAAAAATTTTATGTTTTCTGTATATTACTACAATTTTGAAGATTTCTGTTAAGGCTCAGAAAAGATTCAGAAAACCATAAAAATGCTGTTATAATTCTTCTGCTCGGTCAAAATGTTTACTGGCCCACAAAAGTTTTACAACCTTTTCTGAAACTTACCAGCATTTCAGAAACAAAATATCACTGATAGGGAAAGACGAAAGATCTTTCAAAAATTTTTCTTGATGTTTGACTTGTTCAAAAACATGTTTTTCTATTTCCTTTAGGTAAGTTGTTGTACATCTAGACAATGGACTATTACTTAGCACAAAAAGAGAAATGAGCTACCAATGCATTAGAAGATATGGAAGAACCATAAATGCATATTACTAAGTGAAAGGAGCCAATCTGAAAAGGCTGCATATTGTAAGATTCCAACTATATGACCTAGAAAAGGCAAAACTGTGGACAGGAAAAAGAGCAGTGGTTGTCAGGGGTTGTGGGGTAGGATGAATAGGCAGAGAACAGAGGATTTTTAGGACAATGAAAATATTCTTTGTGATCCTATAATGATGGATACATGCCATTACACATTTTTCCAAACCCATAGAATGTACAACAACAAGAGCGAACCCTAATGTAAACTATAAACTTGGGATGACAATGATGTATCAATGCAGATTTATCAGTTGTGACAAAAGGACCTCTCATGGGGGATGTTGATAATAAGGGAGGCCATGCATTGGTGGGGGACAGGGAGTATGTATGAAATCTACCTTTCCTTCAGTTTTGCTGTGAACCTAAAACTTCTCTTTTAAAAGTCTAAATTAAAAAAAGAAGAAAAAATAAAACAAAAATTAAAAATAAAGTTAAAAAAAAGGAAGAATATATTCATCTTGTGCAGCACTATCTCTCCAGTGCCTTGACAAATAGTGTTTAATAAATTAATAAATTGCTATTAAATGAATTAATGATTATTTGTTAGATGAACTTGATTTGTTTAATATTATAATTTTATTTTTTTTCAGTGTTCCAAGATTCATTTTTTTATGCACCACACGACTTGATTTTAAATCCAAACTCAACCTCTTCTAGATGGGAAAATATGAACAAATTACTCTTGTAACTCTCATTGAAAATCAGGATATAAAAATACCTAATTCACTGACTTTTTGTGAAGTCATGTAGTATGTACAGATGTACTTTCTTACCTATAAAGTGATTCAGAAACATCAGAAACCATTTTTATCATGTGTGTTCTGAGGATCAAAGCATGTAAGATTTCCCCATTGAAACCCAGCTATGACATGCTTACCCTGCACCATAAAAACTCTCAAAACACTTCTCAGCCTTCATCTCCCAACACTGCCAGATTGGCAGAGAAAATTTATTCCCAACAACCTAAATGTGGTCTAAAATCTAGAAGAGCTCAGCATAAACCACAAGATGACAAATTATAGTCCTTCTGGTTGTATGTGAACATCCTAGGGAATAAGTGAGTATGTTCATTCTATACTTGAAGATTATTCAACCCACCATTAAATCATAGTATCTGACTTTGGGAGCTTTCTCTAATTCTTGAGTCACCTTATAGATTATAGCTCCTTAATTTATACCTCGAGATTTGCCATGTATTTCTTTTGTCTCTTCTACCCTGCAAATATGGATGCCACACTCTATCCAAAGGAAGTACTAGTTGACACAGAAGAGTATACAGTGTGGACCACTCTGGGTTCTTTGCTTTAAATCATATAAGTATTTGGTACATTAGAAAAATTTGTGGCCCTAAAAATTATACATGGTCCACACTTCCCATATTTATACTGTTTAAAACTTGTAAAAGAATCTTCGAATTTCAAGTCAGTCTGGCTTTCAGCTAAACATTGCATCTTTCCCAGATGCCCAGAATATGAGGTATCTTAGGGGCAGGGTGTGCGGGGTATGGGTGGGAGTGTGATACTGGATCTTCGCAAAAGATATATGTTAAAGGTGGCATGGCATCGCATCTCCACTGCTCTGAAGGTATAATATCTATAAAACTATGAGGTACCTCCCTAGGAAGTCTGTATAATAAAACCCAAGTCCTATTTTATTTTATTTTGTTTTATTTTATTTTATTTTAAAGATTTTGTTTATTTGACAGAGCGAGCGAGAGAGCAAATACAAGCAGGGGGAGTGGGAGAGGGAGAAGCAGGCTTACTGCTGAGCAGGGAGCCCGATGTAGGGACTCTATCCCAGGACCCTCAGATCATGACCAGAGCCAAAGGCAGCCACTTAACTGACTGAGCCACCCAGGTGCCCCCCACCCAAGTCTTATTTTAAAAGATAACATTAGACTCCCCTTCAGCCATTTTGCCCATCCTCTAACCCCTTGCCTCTGGCAGCCATCAGTTTGTTCTCTGTGTTTATAGGTCTGATTCTGCTTTTGTTTGTTTGTTTATTCATTTGTTTTGCTTTTTAAATTCTATGTGAGTGAAGTCACATGGCATTTGAGGTATAGGTTTCCAATTATGGAAAGAATAAGTCACAGGAATAAAAGGCATAGCATAGGGGATATAGGCAGTGATATTGTAATAGTGTTCTATGGTGACAAATGGCGGCTACACTTGTGGTGAGTATAACATAATGTAACACATAGAGATGTTGAATCACTATGTTGTACACCTGAAACTAACATTAACATTGTGTGTGACTATATTTAAATTAAAAAAAAAAAGATAAAATGTAGCATCAGAAACCAGCCTGAATGATAATCTGTGGCCCTAAATCCTAATGATTGTAGTAAAAAGGATTTGTGGTGAGTTGAAAACTCTGTAAGTTAATTTTTAAAAAGCTTGATTTTTAAATGATACTCATAAAGGGAAGAGCTATGAACATCTTATATTTTAGCCTATGAAGTGGCTGTAAAATACCTTACTTTAAAAATTGCTAACCAAAGGGGAAAAAATAAGTTTTTACCTTCCATCATGTAAGAATTTGAGGGTAACCTAATAGCCCCAGTTAATCAGAAAAATCTCTTCTTTCTAAAAACAGAACAATAAAATAAGAACAAAGCAAAGCAAACAAAAAAAGAGAAAGAAAAAGAAAAAGCCAATCTAGAAACATAGAAGGAATGGTAGAGCTAGAAGATCATCATTCTATAACCCCTAAAGAGATGGATTTATTCAAGATTTATCAACTGGTCTAAAAAAAATCAGGACACAGGGCTGCAGAAGATCCAGACATTTGTTCCACTATAGCTACCCATGGATTATTGACTGAAGGGGAAAGATTAAAGACTCAATATTATAGACTCAAGGGGAAAATGGTAACTGTGAAATGGAGGGATCAGGCTGTTGTCATTCTCATCCAAGATCAATCTTTTTATCACTAATAGTGATAAATAAGATGTTAAAGTATCTCTGGGTATAACATAATATTCAAATTGCAACATCCCTAGGAAATATTCTGGCTGAAGTTGTTGAGCTTGAATCCATCAAGATTTAGACCTAACTTTACATCTCCCAGTTCATAGGAAGTGTAGGGACAGAAGATGAAGCTAAAGATTAGCACAAGGAAACAACTAAATCTATGCTGTACACTATCTTTTAGACACATATGGTGGCTATTTAAATTCTAATTTCAATTAAATTTAAAATAAAAAATACACTACAACAGCATCTGGGTGGCTCAGTCATTGCAGATGAAGCAACCTTCTATTGGACAGACTGAATTTCTTGGTAGGGGCTAATGCAACTGATGACTGTATGTCAAAGCCTCTGCTCATTTACCATTCTGAAAATCCTAGGAGTCTTAAGAATTACATTAGATCTACTCTGCCTGTGCTCTACAAATGGAAAAACAAAGCCTGCATGACAGTGTATCTGTTTACTAAATATTTTAAACCCACTGTTGAGACTACCGCTCAGGAAAACTATTCCTTTCAAAATATGACTGATCAATGACCTTGACAATGGACCTGATCACCCAAGAGCTCTGATGGGAATATACAATGAGATTATTTTTTTTCATGCCTGCTAACAAAATATCCATTCTGTGGCCCACTGAGCAATTCTAACTTTCAAATTCTATTATTTAATAAATACATTTTATAAGATATAACTGCCATCCATAGCAACTCTTTTGATGGATCTAGGCAAAGTAAATTGAAAATTTTCTGGAAAGGACTCACCATTCTAGATGTCATGGACAACTTCAAGGGGTTCAAGACTTCAGTGGAGGAAGTCACAGTAGATGTAGAAATAGCAAGAAAACTAGAATTAAAAGTGGAGCCTGAAGATGTGACTGAATTGCTGTGATCTCATGATAAAACTAACAGGTGAGGAGTTTTTCTTATGGATGAGCGAAGAAATTAGTTTCTTGAGATGGAAAGTACTTCTTAGTGAAGATGCTATGACGATTGTTGAAATAGCAATAAAGGATTTGGAATGTTACATAAATTTAGTTGATAAAGCAGTGACAGGTTTTGGGAGGATTCAGTCCAAGTTTCAAAGAAGTTATCCTGTGGTTAAAAAGCTACACATATGGGTCACCTGGGTGCTCAGTTGGTTAAGTGGCTGCATTTAGCTCAAGTCATGATCCCAGGGTCCTGGAATTGAGCCCTACCTCGGGGTCCCTGCTCAGCAGAGAGCCTGCTTCTCCCTCTCCATGTACCTGCCGCTTTGCCTACTTGTGATGTCGCTTTCTCTGTCAAAAAAAAAAAAAAAAAAAAAAAAAAATCTATCACACAGCATCACATGCTACAGAGAAATGGTTTGTGAAAGCAAAAGTCAACAATGCAGGAAACTTCATTGTTGTCTTATTTTAAGAGATTGCCACAGATGCCCCAACCTTCAGCAGCCCTGATCAATCAGCAGCCATCAACATCAAGGAAAGACCTTCCATTAGCAAAAAGATTATGACTCATTGAAAGCTTAGATGATGGGTAGCATTTTTTTTTTTACCAATGAAATATTGTATGTAAGTAATTAGGTATGTACATTGTTTTTGCACACTTAATAGACTACAGAGTAATCTATGTACTAGAAAACCCCCCAAAAAATCATTTGACTTGCTTCATTGCAATATTTGCTTTATTGTAGTATTTTGAAGCTACACTTGCAATATCTCTGAGGTGTGCCTATATAGCTTTTTAACATCTTAGTTTAACATCTTTCAGCAGTTCAGAAAAACATCTCAGACATGGTAACTTCAAATGTTAATTTCCTGTGATTTTTCTCTCTCCTCCTTTTGTACCTCCAGTGTATCTATCTATGTCAAATCTTTTTTTGTATTCAACATCTCTTAAGCTCTTTTCTGTATTTTCTGTCAGTTCTAATTCTCTTTATCTGTGCCTATCTCCTATTAAACTCATCCACTGAGTGGTTAATTTAAATTACTGGGTTTTCTTAATTCTAGAATTTCCATTTACTTATTTTATTTATAGAATCTAATTCTTAGCTGAAATTCTCCATCTTGTCATTAATTCCTTTTATCAGTTAAAAAAAAATCTCTACATTAGAGTTCTAAATTGTACATTAGAATACACAATTTACCGTATATCCTGTGAATTGCTTACTATCTGTTTTGTACCTTATCTTTGTCAGGTTGAACCTTCTAATATTGTTTTTTAAAAAAAAAAACTGAATCATAAGTACTGTTTATTCAATTGGTGGTCCAGAACTGTCTAAATACATACAAACATATATTTAAGAATATTTTACTTGAGATATTCCATTACATTGAACTCCAATTTTAGAGGGAATCATGGATAGCCAAAAATATATATTATGTTTGCTGTTAATAGGAATTATATAATTAAATAGAAACTGTAAATTCACATATACAGGGTCATAATAACACCACTTCAGTGTTTACAAAAAATTTTTATATCTATGCTTTATTTAATCTTCAAAAATTTTTTAAAAACATAATAATTTACATTTTTAAAATGAGAAAATGGAGTCCCAGAAAGATTAAATAAATCTTCCAATACCATACATCTAGCTAATCAGGAGCATCACCAGTATTCTGATTAAGTTTTCTAGATCCAATTCCTGGGTTCTTTCTACTGTACCACATTTGCCATTGCCTTCCTTAGTTTGGAATAGATAAAATGAAGAAAAGTACCAAAGTTGTCCTCCTTCTTTGTTTTGTATTCTTTGGATTACTTTCTTTTAAAATTGTCTTTCAAGATCAAAAGCTTGCAAATATTATACTATCCCAATTGAATGGAGCAATACATTTTTTCTCCCTTATATCCTTTTCCAGGATCATTATGGATTATTGTAATAAAAACTGAACTCAGCTGAACTTGCAGTCTTCACTGTAGCAAAACTGTTGATGATTCACCATACATAAGGGACATTCTGACCAGAAGAGTCTAGAATCCATATGGGTTTAGAGAAGAACACATTACCTACTTAACAGAATCTGTATCATTCCCCAGGATAAACTTACTTCCTGTTTCTCTGCTGAGGTTTTTCTGTATGCATCCTTCCACCATTGTCTTTCAGCAAATTTCTTCAGCTTAAACATTTTCTCTTCTGTAAAGACTTCAAGAAAGTTGGCTATTATTTTTGCCCAGTGACTATCCATTTCTACCTTCTACCAGTAATAGGATCTGATTTTTCTTTGGGTAACCATGTTCTCAGCCATAGTGCATGTGGTTCTAGTGGACCCCATTGCTCTTCCTAGCCCCAGGATTTGTCACAAGAACTAGATGTGGCTAACCAGAGCTTTTCTCACTCTCCTTCCCATGTTGACTGATATAAGACTATAAGACTGGATATGTAACTCAATTAAGGCAATCAATATAAAGACTAGGACTTTTTCTGGAATTATGAGCCCCAAAATCCCCATCTCTGCTAGGCTTAGCAAATAGGTAAGGTTTTTACCTAAAGCTATCTCTAGAAAGAAGAAGCTTATCTGAAGATGAAGCTGGTATAAAAGAAAGAATAACTGAGAAATAGGAGATGCCCACTGTGGATGACATCATTCAGAGTTCTTGGATTCAGCCTTGCCTACATTTGCATATCTAAGTCTTGCACTCCATTAATATTTAAGCCAATTTAACCTAAGTTTCTCAAATGCCACCTGATTTTGTATTCCCTCTGTCGTGTTCTTCATGGAACAACTTATTTAAATGGCATACTCTAGCTCTTTCCCCAAATAGACTATGCATTCCTGTTAAGTAGAAGTAGTATAATATCCATCTGTATTCCATCAGTGCTTAATAAAGTTTCTGTTTCATAAAACATGCTCAATAAGTGTGGGAAAAGCCCAAATTTTAGAAGGATAGTCATTTATTCCCTTTTAGTCTCTTATCCTATCATAGAAAGCAAACAAGGAAATCAAGAATTGCCCTTTGAATTTTCCACACTGCTCTCACACAAAGGCTGATAATGTGCCATAAATTATATTGACAGATAATATTATATATTCTGTCTTATTGTCAGAACATATGCTGGATGATGCATCCTCATTTTTTTTTTTTGATTCAGAAAATATGACCATTGTACTTACTCATGAGCAAGAGAATTACATTCACCAAGTAATAAATCTTGGCTGTCAGTAAAACCCACAGGCCAGTGCACTTCAGGATGTGATGAAATCCCTCCTGTATTGACCCCAAAGTGCAGGATTCCTGTGAGCAGTGATAGGCGAGCTGAAATCACTTGAGCTTGTAGAACAGTCAGAAGGAATACTTAAAAGCTTGTTACCAGGGCTGGAATAAAATGTTGCTAATGGAGAAAAAAAAAAAAATGCTTGCTTTCTAATGCCGTTACTGAAAGAGGCTAAATTAAAGTGTTGGATGCAACAGCAGAAGCATCTTCTCTTTGGTTAAAAAATAATAATATATAACAACCATTCTAGTTATTAGCTCAGATACTCTCTTTCTTATTGATTTTTATATTGATCTGCTAGAACAGACGATAAAGGCAGTCCAATCTTACTTTAAATGTATCTTCAGTTCTCTGCAAGACAAGAGTTTCTATAGAGAGCAATAACTGTTCTTATACAATAAGCATTATTGTTGTATTAGTGTTTTCATTTGTAAACACTAACCACTAACATAGTGGTCTTAGTGAATGTTAAAGCTCATTATTGTCAAAATATATAAATTTTACTGGTTAGAGAAACAAAATTTAAGGAATCAGCTTATAGGTTTTTCATTTGCTCCCTGGTCAATCATTAGTTAGAAATACAGGAAATAGAAATTGTAACATAGCTAGTGGTAAGATGATTGGACCCTGGAACTAGACTGCTTATGTTTAAAATCTAGCTCAACTATTGTAGGACCCTGGGCATGTTATGACATGACTCTGAGTAGTCTCAATTTTCTTGGCTTTACACTAAGAATGAAAATCACAGCACCTAATTAATAGGGTGGTGGTAAAGTTAAATAAGTTTATGCTTGTAAAGGTCCTGAATATTTATGCAGAACAAGTGCTAAATAGATACAAGTTGTTGTCCTGTGGTCTCTGATAGATTTATATTGTATATCTGAATATAAGTATACATACACCCACATACATATGCATATAATAAATACATAGTACATACATACATATGTATATATACATAGTATACATATACATATATATAGCATATATGTGATAAAACCTATAGTGTTTTTTAATTTTTTTTTAATTTTTTACAAACATATAATGTATTATTAGCCCCAGGTCTGTGAATCACCAGATTTACACACTTCACAGCACTCAACATAACACATACCCTCTCCAATGTCCATAGCCACACCACCCTCTCCCTACCTGGCCCCCCGCTCCCCTCAGTTTATTTTGAGACATTAAGAGTCTCTTATGGTTTATCTCCCTCACAATCCCATCTTGTTCCATTTATTCTTAACCTACCCCTCAAACCCCACATGTTGCATCTCCACTTCCTCATATCAGGGAGATCATATGATAGTTGTCTTTCCCCGCTTGACTTATTTCGCTAAGCATAATACCCTCTAGTTCCATCCACGTCGTTGCAAATGGCAAGATTTCATTTCTTTTGATGGCTGCATAGTATTCCATTGTATGTGTGTGTGTGTGTGTGTGTGTGTATATATATATATATATATATATATATATATATATATATATATATCACATCTTCTTTATCCATTTGTCTGTTGATGGACATATAAAACCTATAGTGTTTTGGAAAGATAGTTTAGGATAAGGATAAAACCTATAGTGTTTAGGAAAGATACTTATATAACGCTTCTCAGAGGAAGAAGACCCAGTGGCAGGATACAAATCTTCCTGAAGGGAGGGCAAGTCCAACTTGTTCAGCCTGGTAAAGCCTTCTTCATTTTTCAAGCCTCCTTAAAAAGTTAGCCTGAAAACCCAAGAATGTGATGATCCTCCTGCAGTCTTGTTGGATGTGACTGATAGCCACAGTTGGTTGTTGAACAGGGTTGTCTCTAGATCCAGTGTCTGGATCCAATATCAGGCTCCACAGCTTACAAAATGTACAACTTTGAATAATTCTCTTATTCAAAGCCTCTGCTTTTTTATTGCTAAGATGAAGGTAATTAAGAATTTCTACCTCATAGGATTATTTCAAAAATTTAATGAGTTAACTCAAATAAAGAACTTAGATGACTTGATGCATAATAATAACCAAATTAAGTCATTATTTTCAAAAACTACTTGTTAATTTATCATGCTGTGAAGTTTTCTATTTGTCACTAGTATGAACATTGGATAACTGATAACAGCACATGTCTATAAATCTGTAATATTAACAAACCCTCATCATGTATAGCTTCTCTATCCTTAAAAATAGGGTGATGTTTAGGCAATTTACAATTTTCAGTGCACGGTAAAAAAAAAAAAAAGCAATTGCCCAACCAGCCTAAGTGGCCCTTAATTCCATTTTCACAGCAAATGTCTTTTAAATGATCCATTAAATGCCATTTTCTGGTATTGTCCTCCATCAGCAGTCAAGCCATACCTGTGTGCTTCAATGACAAACTGAATTCCTCTTATCAAAATTATACAATTTCCAGATAGCAGAGAGCTAAACAAGAACAGTTACCAGTGGTTAAAATTAAATCTGTAATAAAAGTAATGGAGCCACTAACCAGTTCTACAGACTTCTTTTTTTCTCCATCCCAGCCTGCTTCTCAGTAGCCCAATGAGAGGTTTTTCCTAGTGTAAGAACAGTACAGATGATTAACATTTTGCTACAGCTTCCAGTTGCCATGGATTTTTTTTCTTGACGATACCAAATAAAGAAGAAAAAGGGAAATGTATTGATTTGTCTCACTTGCAGAATAGGAAGGATTTTGCTGAAGCTGCAACTGACATCACTTTACAAGGGAAAAAAATTAGTCAGCTTTATGATTTAGGTCAGGAAAAAATAAACCATCAGCAATGACATAGGTGTTTAGGGTATGTTGGTTGCCTTGCATGTGCAATTGAAGAGCCATGCATTAAAATCGAACTCAAATATTAACCTTAGTTCTTTAGGCCTATTTGTACTATTAGTTTATCTGTAAATAGATTCTCTAGGATCAGGGAGATGAGGACGATAGAAAATGATAATTAAGTCAAACGGTTATTGTGTTCATTATAAATTAGCAGGATACAATGAGAGAACTTTCACATAAGCTTTTTTTATATATTTGGAACACTGACAGAATATTCTATTGTTAGACTGACAGAAAATCATGTTCATTCCTATAAAGAAATATTATTCCATGATATTCAAGTACTCATGTCTTTTTAAATGACTGATTTTGCTAAGTAAATTGAGCAGTTATGTATTAAGTCATAATTAACAAAGACAATGAAATATTTCCAGCCTGCCTTTGATTATTTTGTGCAGTTTTGCTTATTTTGCCCTACTTCCCATCTTTATTGATATGTTATGATAAAACACATGAAAACGGAGGTGAATTGAGACAAGATGGCGGGGAAGTAGGAGAAGGCACCGTTTCATCCTGTACCCTAAAGTGAGCTGATTACCTACCAAAGAACTCCCATCACCCATGAAATCAGTCTGAGATCAGAATTATACATGTCTGGATCTCTATGGTGGGGGGAAGATGCCAGTGGGCAGTGTTTCTGTGTATTTATGTTTGTCCTGATAGTATTTAAATCTTATACTTGGGGTTCTTTTTGACGAGGTTCTTCCTTTTTTTGCTTTTATATATATACATATATATTTTTTCTCTTGTCATATACTTTTATCAGTCTTTTTGTTTGGTTTTGTTTGTATAGTTCATAAATCTTACCTTGGGGCCCATTTGGCTGAGCCTTCTCTTTTATCTTCCCTTTTTTTCCTGTCTCTCTCTTTTTAATTCTTTTTCTTTTCTTTTTTCTCTCGTTTGGGTGGGGAATCCTGATTGCTCAGAAGCATTCCAGGTTGCACCTAGACTGCACCACGGTCAATACTTCCAGCTACATCTGTTCAGTCATCTCTCACCAAAATGACTAGGAGAAAGAATGCCCAACAGAAGAAAAATACAGAGGAGGGGCCTTCTGCAATAGAGCTAATGGTGATCGAAATAGACAATATGTCTGAAAGGGAATTCAGGCTAACAATTATCCAGGCAATAGCTAGGTTGCAGAAAGCCATGGATGACAAAATGGAATTGATGAGGGCAGAACTGAAAGCCACCAGGGATGATGTTCACAATGTTAGGACAGAACTGAAAGCCACCAGGGATGATGTTCAAAATGCTCCAATGGGTTCCAATCTAATCTAAATTCTCTAAAAGCTAGGGTAACTGAGACAGAAGATAGAATTAGTGATCTGGAGGACAAACAGATAGAAAGGATCAGGAGGAAGCCTGGAACAAACAGCTTAGAAGCCACGAAAACAAAATCAGGGAAATAAATGATGCCATGAAACGTTCCAATGTCAGAATTATTGGAATCCCTGAAGGGGAGGAAAAAGAAAGAAGTCTAGAAGATATAGTGGAACAAGTTGTCCATGAAAATTTTCCCAATCTCATTAATGGAACCAGCGTTCATATACTAGAGGCAGAAGAGTTTCCCCACAAGATTATAGATTCTCGAAAGTCCTCGAGACACCTGATAGTAAGAATGAGGAATTATAATTGTAGGCAGACCCTCTTAAAAGCAGCCAGGACAAAGAAGCTCCTTATGTACAGAGGGAAGCCCATCAGAATAATGTCAGACCTGTCCACAGAGACCTGGCAAGCCAGAAAGGGCTGGCAAGATATATTCAGGGCACTAAATGAGAAGAACATGCAGCCAAGAATACTTTATCCAGCAAGACTGACATTCAAAATGGATGGAGAGATAAAGAGTTTCCAAGACCAGCAAGGCTTAAAAGACTATGCAACCACCAAGCCGACACTGCAGGAAATATTAAGAGGGGTTCTATAAAAGAGAAAAAATCCTAAGAATATCATTGAACAGAAATACAGAGACAATCTACAAAAAGAAAGACTTCAAAGGAAACACGATGTCAATAAAAACATATCTATCAGTAATCACTCTCAATGTGAATGGCCTAAATGTGCCCATAAAATGACACAGGGTTGCAGATTGGATAAAACAACAGGACCCATCAATATGTTGTCTACAAGAGACCCATTTTGAACCTAAAGATACACACAGGCTGAAAGTGAAGGGATGGAGAAGCATCTTTCATACCAATGGGCCTCAAAAGAAGGCCAGGGTACTGATTCTTATATCAGATAGATTAGATTTTAAGATTAGATTTTAAACTAAAGACTGTAGTCAGAGATACAGAAGGACACTGCATCATTCTTAAAGGGACTATGCACCAAGATGATCTAACAATTGTAAATATCTACGCCCCCAATATGGGAGCAGCCAATTACATAAGAAAACTATTAATCAAGATAAAGAGTCATATTTATATGGATACATTAATAGTAGGAGATCTCAACACGCCTCTCTCAGTAATAGACAGATCATCGAAGCAGAAAATCAATAAAGAAACAAGAGCACTGAATGACACATTGGACCAGATGGACCTCATAGATATATATACAGAACATTCCACCATAAAACAACAGAATACTCCTTCTTCTCAAGTGCACATGGAACCTTCTCCAGAATAGACCACATACTGGGTCACAAATCAGGACTCAACCAATACCAAAGACTGCGATTATTCCCTGCATTTTCTCAGATCACAATGCTTTGAAACTGAAGCTCAATCACAAGGAAAAGTTTGGAAGGAACTCAAACACCTGGAAGCTAAAGACCACCTTGCTTAAGAATGCTTGGATCAACCAGGAGATCAAAGAAGAACTTAAACAATTCATGAAAACCTACGAGAATGAAGACACTTTGGTTCAAAACCTATGGGATATAGCAAAAGCAGTCCTAAGGGGGAAATACATAGCCATCCAAGCCTCCCTCAAAAAAATTGAAAAATCCAGAATATACTAGCTGTCTGTTGGAGAACCAACAACAAATCAAACCAAATCCACATGTAAGAAGGAAAATAATCAAGATTAGAGCAGAGATCAATGAGGTAGAAACCAGAGATACATTAGAAACTAGAAGCTGGTTTTTTGAAAGAATCCATAAGATTGATAAACCATTGACCACAGTAATCCAAAAGAAAAGAAAGCCCAAATTAATAAAATTATGAATGAAAAAGAGATCACAACTAACACCAAGGAAGTAGAAAAAATCATCAGAAGTTATTATCAACAGTTATATGCCAATAAGCTAAGCAACCTAGATGAAATGGATGCATTTTTGGAAAACTATAAACTCCCATAATTGAACCAGGAAGAAATTGACAACCTGAATAAACTGATATCTAGTAACGAGATTGAAGCAGTGATCAAAAACCTCCCAAAAAACAAGAGCACAGACCTGACAGGATTCCCTGGGGAATTCTATCAAACTTTTAAAGAAGAAATAATACCTATTCTCCTTAAGCTGTTTCAAAAAATTGAAGCAGAAGGAAAACTTCCAGACTCTTTCTATGAAGCCAGCATTACCCTGATCCCCAAACCAGGCAAAGACCCCACCAAAAGGAGAATTTCAGACCAATATCACTGATGAATATGGATGCTAAGATTCTCAACAAGATCCTAGCCAACAGGATCCAACAGCACATTACAAAGATTATCCACCATGACCAGGTGGGATTCATCCCTGGGCTACAAGGATGGTTCAACATTCGCAAATCAATCAATGTGATAGAACAAATCAATAAGAGAAGAGAGAAGAACCACATGGTCCTCTCAAATGATGCAGAAAAAGCATTTAACAAAATCCAGCATCCGTTCCTGATTAAAACGCTTCAAAGTATAGGGATAGAGGGAACATTCCTGAACTTCATAAAATCTATCTATGAAAGACCCACAGCAAATACCATACTCAATGGGAAAAAGCTTGCAGCCTTCCTGTTGAGATCAGGAACACGACAAGGATGCCCACTCTCATCACTCTTGTTCAACATAGTATTAGAAGTCCTAGCAAAAACAATCAGACAACAAAGAGAAATAAAAGGTATCCAAATTGACAATGAAGAAGTCAAACTCTCTCTCTCTTCGCAGATGACACGATTCTTTATATGGAAAACCCTAAAGACTCCACCCCCAAACTACTAGAACTCATACACCAATTTAGTAACATGACAGGATACAAAGTCAATGTACAGAAATCAGTGGCTTTCTTATACACTAACAATTAAAATACAGAAAGGGAAATTAGAGAATCAATTCCATTTACTATAGCACCAAGAACCATAAGATACCTGGGAATAAACCTAACCAAAGAGGTAAAGGATCTGTACTCAAGGAACTACAGATCACTCACGAAAGAAGTTGAAGAAGACACAAAAAGATGGAAGACCATTCCATGCTCTTGGATCGGAAGAATAAACATTGTTAAAATGTCTATACTGCCTAGAGCAATCTATACTTTTATGCCATTCCTATCAAAATTCCACCAGTATTTTTCAAAGAGTTGGAGCAAATAATTCTAAAATTTGAATGGAAGCAGAAGAGACCCCAAGTCACTGAGGAAATGTTGAAAAACAAAAATAAGGGTGCCTGGGTGACTTAGTGGGTTAAGCCGCTGCCTTCGGCTCAGGTCATGATCTCAGGGTCCTGGGATAGAGCCCCACATCAGGCTCTCTGCACAGCAGGGTGTCTTCTCCCCCCCCCTGCCTGCCTCTCTGTCTACTTGTAATCTCTATCTGTCAAATAAATAAATTAAATCTTTAAAAAAAAATAAAAGAAAGAAAAGACAAACAAAAATAAAACTGGTGGCATCACATTACCTGATTTCAAGCTTTACTACAAAGCTGTGATCCCCAAAGCATGGTACTGGCATAAAAACAGACACATAGACCAGTGGAACAGAGTAGAGAGCCCAGATATGGACCCTCAACTCTATGGTCAAATAATCTTCGACAAAACAGGAAAAATATGCAGTGGAAAAAGATAGTCTCTTCAATAAATGGTGCTGGAAAAACTGAATAGCTGTATGGAGAAGAATGAAACTCAACCATTCTCTTACACTGTACACAAAGATAAACTCAAAATGGATAAAAGATCTCAACATGAGACAGGAATCCATCAGAATCCTAGAGGCGAACATAGGCAGTAACCTCTTCGATATCAGCCACAGCAAATTCTTTCAAGATATGTCTCCAAAGGCAAAGGAAACAAACTTTTAGGACTTCATCAAGGTCAAAAGTCTGCACAGCAAAGGAAACAGTCAACAAAACAAAGAGGCAACCCACGGAATGGGAGAAGATATTTGCAAATGTCAGTACAGACAAAAGGTTGATATCCAGGATCTATAAAGAACTTCTCAAACTCAACACACACAAAACAGATAATCATGTCAAAAAATGAGCAGAAGATATGAACAGACACTTCTCCAAAGAAGACATACAAATGGCTATCAGACACATGAAAAAATGTTCATCATCACTAGCCATCAGGGAGATTCAAATTAAAACCACATTGAG
>NC_081559.1:143136920-143341602 GCF_022355385.1 Mustela nigripes
AGATCTATAAAGAACTTCTCAAACTCAACACACACAAAACAGATAATCATGTCAAAAAATGAGCAGAAGATATGAACAGACACTTCTCCAAAGAAGACATACAAATGGCTATCAGACACATGAAAAAATGTTCATCATCACTAGCCATCAGGGAGATTCAAATTAAAACCACATTGAGATACCACCTTACACCAGTGAGAATGACCAAAATTAGAAAGACAGGAAACAACATTTGTTGGAGAGGATGTGGAGAAAGGGGAACCCTCTTACCCTGTTGGTGGCAATGCAAGTTGGTGCAGCCAACTTGGAGAACAGTGTGGAGATTCCTCAAGAAATTAAAAGTAGAGCTTCCCTATGACCCTGCAATTGCACTACTGGGTATTTACCCCAAAGATACAAATGTAGTGAAAAGAAGGGCCATCTGTACTCCAATGTTTATAGCAGCAATGGCCACGGTCACCAAACTGTGGAAAAAACCAAGATGCCCTTCAACGGACGAATGGATAAGGAAGATGTGGTCCATATACATGATGGAGTATTTTGCCTCCATCAGAAAGGATGAATACCCAACTTTTGTAGCAACATGGACGGGACTGGAAGAGATTATGCTGAGTGAAATAAGTCAAGCAGAGAGAGTCAATTATCATATGGTTTCACTTATTTGTGGAGCATAACAAATAGCATGGAGGACAAGGAGAGATGGAGAGGAGAAGGGAGTTGAGGGAAATTGGAAGGAGAGGTGAACCATGAGAGGCTATGGACTCTGAAAAACAACCTGAGGGTTTTGAAGGGACGGGGGGGCAGGAGGTTGGGGGAACAAGGTAGTGGGAATTAGGGAGGGCACATATTGCATGGAGCACTGCGTGTAGTGCAAAAACAATGAATACTGTTATACTGAAAAGAAATTTTTAAAAATAATTTTTTTTAAAAAAGGAGGTGAATTTGGTATAACTGAACATTTTATTTGTTTTTTTTTTTAAGATTTTTATTTATATGATAGATCACAAGTAGGCAGAGAGGCTGGCAGAGAGAGAGGGGGGAAGCAGGGTCCCTGCTGAGCAAAGAGCCCAATGATCCCAGGACCCTGGGATCATGACCTGAGCTGAAGGCAGAGGTTTAACCCACTGAGCCACCCAGGCATCCTGAACATTTTATTTCTTTAATTTTATAAGAATTTCTAGAATTTTTTCCCTGAGAGAATGTGCTTCTTGAATAAGTTCCATTCCAATGACCAGGAATGTACCTAAAATAATTTTGTACACTAGTACTTTGCTGAAGCACATTTTCTTAAAACTCAAAAACTCATGCAAGCATGAAATATTTTCACTGGAACGGGAATTGGGCAGGGGGGGCTATATTGAATATAGCTTTCAGGGAAACCAGGGAAAACGAGACTGACTGGTCATAGCTTCCTGCTCTGGTTTTCATTCCACTTGGTGGCAATCTGGGGAAGGGCATTTAACTTGAATAGGACCTGAGGGTATGGCAAGTGTTCTCATTGCAGAATGTGATTGAAGAGAAGCAGTCACAGTAGGGAAGAAGACTAACCAAGGCAAACAACTTGAATGGCCAGTAGTTACAGTTTCAGTAGGTTCTGTTGACTGAGAAAAGAAGCAAAGCTGAAATAAAACAAAAGCATTTATTTGGAATCCCAGAATTGCAGTTCAGGGAGTATAGATTTGAATAGCAAACCAAACTGTGTTCCCCTGAGAAACAAAAGCCAAGAGTTTTAAAAGAATAAGAGGAAATGTGTGTGTGTGTGTTATTTAGAAAGAATTTTGATTGGTGTTTGTGGCAGAAAACTAATCTTGGCTGACTATAATTGGTTGCTAAGGCTATCACTAAGCAAAATCTCTTACTATAGCCCGCTGCAGGTGTTCAGGCTGAATCCTCAGAATATTCACAGTTTGGTCCAGCTCAGAAGTTAGTGATTCCACTGGTGAGGACATGTATAAGGCTCATCTCCTTAATGCCTTCTAGCTCCATTGAAAAACCCCTTGACATAAGTGACCCTGTCCCATTCACCCTTCACAGTTTGAATGCAGAAATGGTGATCCCAGCCTGCATGTTGCTGTTTTGGGAAGATCCTGGATTTCAGGACCTGAATGCTCAGTTGCCAGAACCTACAATCAGAAATTCCCTTCTTCAGAATCAAAAATACCGAAACTAACACTGGATTTTCCATAGGACAGGATAAGGAACCATGCCACTACTTCAAAGAAAATCATGCATAAAAATTTTATTTCTGAAAATAGTTGCCTCCAATCCCTTTTATTCTTAGCATCTTTTGGTGGCAGAAGAAAAAAGCTTTATGAGTAAGGAAGGTACTATGCTCATCCCACCCAAATACATCTGTTTTCTTCTATAGGAAATATAAGAATGGGGAAGAAATCCTAATACCCTTCAAACTCCCTCTCAACAAACACACTTTCATCTGTCTCTGTAATTGATGGCTTTTGTTACACATGGACGCAAATAAGACACCCCAGGATTTAGAAAACAGAATCAGGATGACTCAGGTTTGGCATCTTTTCCCACATCCACTGATAACATCTGCACAATGCCCCTCCCTCTTGAGAAGTTCCATTCTTCTCTGGAGGAGATTCCTTCCCTCTCTGCTGCCAACTGCACTGAACACTTAAAACTGTAAAAATATCTGTAATTTAATTTTACCACTTTTCTAAGAGATTATTCGCATTTTCTCTCATTCCTGCAATTTGACTTAGAACTCCACTCTGCAATTATTTTCCTGTTTAAAGTATTTGCTTTATTGCTCCAAAATGTTGTACACTCATGCTGAAGTTGCAGATTAAGTAAACCTGGTGGACTCTGACAAAGATAGCTACCAAATCCCATTCACCAGCTTCATTCATTTATTCAAAGTATATTTACTGAACACTTGTCTTTTTTTTTTTTTTAAGATTTTTATTTATCCACTTGATAGAGATCGCAAGTAGGCAGAGTGGCAGGCAGAGAGAGGGGGGAAACAGCTCCCCGCTGAGCAGAGAGCCTGACATGGGGCTCAATCCCAGGATCCTGAGATCATGACCTGAGCTGAAGGCAGAGGCTTAACCCACTGAGCCACGCAAGCTCCCCTACTGCGCACTTATCTTGAGACTGGCCCAGACCCTGGCAGAGGGGAAGTTTCTTTCATAATGGCAACTTCAATTTCATTTGGAAACTGTTTCACCTGGTTTGGTCTCATGGTGGAATTAGTTTTCTGTCTTTATGGAACACCCGGGTGGCACCAAGAATAATAGCAGATCACTGAAGATATGTCAATAATCTACTTTTAATCTTCGTGCCTCTGGGTCTATAACCTTTTCTCTCATTAGGTTGAATAAACATATTTTGCCTTTCAGTTATCAAACAGTTTTAGATTCACTTTTAAACAGTGAGGTGTCATATGACTCAACTTCAAGAAAAGCTAGCTTCTGATGATTCTGACATGACAAACACTTTGGTCTCTTGTGCCCCTTGGCCATCTTAGGCAATGTGCATTAAAAAAGAAATTCATGATACATAACATTTTTCATTGTTTTATTACATTTTTTTACATCTACTTTGAAAGAACCTTATCTAACAGAGGAAGAAACAGCAGTATCAAAAAATTAAGTGAGTTCATAAATTAGGTAAAAAGACACATGCTGGAGTGCCTTCTTATATAAAGAACTTCCTATAAACCTCATTCTTCTCAACCTCATTCATCTAATAAAATTTCTTTCTTCTTAATTTAAAACTCTCTTAGTAGTGATCATCCTTTTGATTTCAAATTCTAAAATTAACCAGTTACTATCCATTAATTGTAGCTCTTTAGCATTCAAGAGCTGTGGCAAAAACAAAAACAAAAACAAACAAACAAACAGTGACTTATCTGACTCATGGAATCTTTGAAGATTTTTAATTTCATAATATCCAAGAGGATCCAATGAGAATGGACAACATATGCTTTTCCACATCTGATTCAAGGACACACACCTTCATGAAGATTTTTAGGCTCCATATTGCAATGTCTTCTCCAGTCTTCTTTCTGCTTTCCCATTCTTCAATCACTAAAACAACCCATATCCATATACACAATAGGAAGGGCAGTGTTTGGTCTTTGATTTCCATATTAATCAGTTTCCTCTGAGATCCAGAGCTTATCTTACACTAAATCAAGTCATAGTTTCCGACCATACTGGATGTCCCAGAGTCTTCAGTTATATGCTCTGGAGATTTCCAGTTATTTAATAACATTAGGTAAAGAACTTCCTCCTCTGTCTTTATGTCAAGATTATAAAAAAATGTAATTTTTAAACCTTCAAAATATCTTTGGCTTTTTCCATTTCCTCTCCATCCCCAACTGGATAACCCTTAGCACCAAAAATCTGTTACTGGAGCTCCCACCTGATCTTTTGCATCAAGACCATCTGCATCCACTCCACCTGTTTGTGCATTAATGTCAGACCAAATCTTCTAGACTATCCCCATCAATGAAAACAAAACAAAACAAAAATTACTTTGTTCTCCATTAATTTCAAATCCCTGTGTTTAGTTTAAAGTGCACCATAATCTATCCTACCTTTGACACCTCCCCACACCTTTCCCAGCATTCCACTGTTATATATTTCATCCTAGAGCTCTTTACTTCAAACACACAAGATTTATTTATTTATATCTCCCTATCTTTTCTCATTTTGTTTCCTCTGTCCTCATCTCTAATCTTTCTGGTTGACCATTCTCACACTTCTCCTTTACTAGACAGCTGCCCTGTGAAGACTTATCTAACTTTTTCAGTGCACACTGTCTTCTCTGTTCCATTTCATGTGGATTACATGTGTGTTCCTTAGTTTGACTGAGAGATTCTTGATTCATTGATTTATTCATTCAACATTTGATGCCAAGCTTTTTTCAAGCATTGTGCCGGGAGTGAGGACAGCAATTTCTAAAAGAACAGTAGCTGAGATGGCATATACAAAGCATACCACCCGTCACTGTTGGTAATGTAGTAGGCATTGCTAAATTATCTTGACACCCTTTCTTGCTGAGTTTGAAGACAGTTTCAGAATCCTCAAACTAGTCATTACCAATCAACTAGGGTAAGGAGCAAGTAGAAATCTATTTGTTATGCCTTTCCTATAATCTAAATGAAAATGTGTGTGTATGTATAAAACTGAATCTTAATTCAGTTCTCTGAAGAGTTAAAAAAAATAGGGTTTTTAAAAATTGCATATTTAACGTAATACCAGGAGAATTTTAATAGAGATGAGTTTATTAAAATGGAAAACAAATTTTATATTAATATTCAGCCCTCACAAATAACATCTACTACAAACTCTGATTTACTCACATAGAGAATATAATAAGGACCAATAGTCCCATATTGATTTATTTCTTCAACCACACTCAGGGATACAAGCAAGATAATTAGCAGCAGTATCTTCAGACACAAAGGAAATCAATTCTCATGCATGCATATGTGTTGACTAGGAATCTTTCAGAATTTTTCACAATGTCTAATTCAGTAGACTGCATCTGGGATAGTGAAACCTATGTGCACCCTTTTGTAATACATCTTGGCAAATACTGCAAATGCTATAGACCCAGAAGCAGAATGACAACAAACAAAAAATTCTATTAATTAATTCTATTAATTCTACAATTCTATTGTATTCTATTAATTCTACAATTAATTATTAGGAGAATTTGTTTGTCCAGTTCCCAAACAGCAACCTTATGAAAGTGGTTTGTATGTATATGTGAATTAGTATCAAAGATGAAGCTAAATGGAAGCATGAAAAGAAATAGGGAGTAGGGAGGAGATGAGCACTGACTGTATATTAGGAGAAGAGAGTAACTAATTGGTGACAATATTTTGGAGGTTTTCTAATACACAAAATCAAGGTTAGATTTTAGCATGGCTATAACAATTAGTATGTGGTTCTGAGGAAAACAGAAACTAAAAGAGCTGCTATATAGATCTGCCTTTCTCCATAAATGTCTTGACTAAATGACAGAAGTTTCTTCTATAAAAAGATTAATAAAGACGAAGCATATGTTTAGCCTGATTTAGTTCTACAAGCTATTCTTCAGGCTTTGTAGGAAAACCAGTTTCCATTACCCACAAGCCTTTTGATTGTTCTGCACTTTCTCATCAGCTTGGGGAAACTGAGATTATCTGTTCTTTTTTCTTTTAGAGCGAGAGAGAGAGAAGGTGATGGTAGAGGCAGAGGGAGAGAGAGAATACCAAGTAGGCTCCACTGTTCAGCATGAAGCCTCACATGGGCTCAATCTCATCATGACCTTAAGATCATGACATGAGCTTAAATCAAGAATCTGGAGCTCAACCCACTGAGGCACCGAGGCACCCCTGAGATTCTACTACTGCTATTTGAAGTATCATCAACTGAGTGGATACAACAAATGCCTTGGTGAAATATTCAGCTTTCTTTATCTTTTATTCAAGTTAAATGAGAACATCTCTTGTCCTCCAGATTTTTTTGTATGATTCCTAAATTTTATTATTTGCATAGGCCTAGATGCAGTCCTTCTTAGAATAAGAGCTCTTCTATTTTTATCTGGATGTATGGTTAACGCTAATGGACTGAGGACTTTATAACTTTTAACTGATACATGCATGTCCTAACAGAGCCAGGAAAGTGTTCAAACCAGTAAAAATTTAACATAAATCTGTGAAAGGTGCAGATAGATAGCCATGCACTTTTTATTGCCTTGTTTCAAAATTAAGACCCAAAAATATAGCATCAACATTATTTTTAAAATAAATATTATATTATTTATCCATAATGGCCTGGCTTCCTTCTAGAACTATACAGACAGCAAATTAGTTTTATCTTGTAGCACAAACTGTTTATTCATCACAAGTGTATAAATTAAGTAAATTTAAAATTTTATCTGAATTTAATTTTCTTTCTGTCTTGGTATTTTAATACTATAGAAGAAATTGGATAGGGATAGGAAGATACTTAAAAGTTTCAAGTAGAGACAATTTTAATACCTTATTATTTTTTCCCTTGGTGTAGTACAAATTGACCTACTTTGAAGCTTTTGGAATATCAAAATGTTATTGCAGTGTTCTAACCAAGAAGCTGTTCAAACTAAGTGATTGAGGCAATGCATAATTGAAGGGCTTCAAATGAATCTAGTGCTGCCCCAGTTTCAGCTCTTAGCCTCTCTGCCATTTTTTTTTTTTTTTAGTACCTTCTAGGTAAAGAAAAGAGAGCTCTATAAGCAAAGAGAAGGAGAGAATTATAAACTGATGGAAAGTGGAGGAAACTAATAGTATTTTTTTGGATCTTCTTAATAGTTTGATATTTGGAGACAAAAGAAGATGGTTGGAATTTTTACTTTCAGTTAGAAAATGATTTGCAACTTAGGTTAAGATAGGAAGACTGATGGGACCTTCCCTGACTTCACCCATCACATGCCAGGTAATCAAAGCTTAAGAGATAAGAAGGTGTAAATTTGAATCCCATATATCTGAAATGAATTTGACTAAACAGAGAAAAGTGTATTTTTTTTAAAAAGTCTACCAATTATAAAGCAGAAATGCAATTTTTGGGGGGAAATATTTTTGAAAGAATATGTCCTTCAATTATCAATTATTATTATACAAAAGTATAGAACTAAAAAATCTCTGGATTTCTCTTCTGGTTCTTTTATTTACTAACTGTATAATCTTGGATAAACCACTTTATTCTGAGACTATTTTCTTAATCTTAAATCAGAATGATTGTACATTTCAAATTGACTTCATAGGACCAGGTAAAGATAGAGTGAATAATGTGTATGAAAACACTTTGGAAATATGGAAGGGCATATTAAAATATGTATATTTTTATTATTATTATTATTTCAGTTATTATTTATTTATTGTTAATAAATACCTGGGAGCTTAGGGCAAAGGGAAACATCTACTGTGCACACCTGGGAGATCTATAGTCAAGAAGCCTACATTCTTCCTTCAGAACCAGAGCGAAGATTCTGGCATTGGCTCTTTTCCTTGTGCTTTCCTTTTTTTAAGGAAAAATATTATTTTATTAATTCTTTAAATTACAGTACAGTTAACATATAGTGTTATATTAGTTGATTGATACTATTATATTTGTCATTACAAGCTTAAACAAACGAAAAACATTTGGCTGTGACTTTAACTGCAGTCTCATAATGTGTCATTTTGACAATGGTCTTAAACATAAGGACATGAAAGAACAAGAAAGTGTGCCAATTGATCTACATACTATCCAATCAGTAATATTTGGAAGCCAACTTTTGACAGTTTCCAAGTGAGAAATTTGGAATACAGATGAGTTTTTCCAATACTGGCCTCAGAATAATCCAAAGAGGGTGAATAGTATTTACAAGGAGTGTAGTATTTATGAGGAGATATTTATAAGAATATCATGACTGAGATTTTTCCTATTTGAAAAAGTAAGGCAACATGATACATATCAAAGAGGTTTTATTTGAAGACAACATTAGATTCCTGTGCAAGTCACTTCTGCTCATGTACACTCCACTGCCTTGACCTACTACACATTTTGAAACAGGGATGAATCTACCTAAGTCAAAAAACAATACCTGTATCAAATGCTGTGGTCCCAGTATATTAGCCTTCTCATAGCACAAGGACATAGAAAGAGATGGAAACAGTGATTCGCGGTCAGAGATAGGAGTGCAGAAAATTTTCCGTTTACTCCAAAGAATATTTTCTCAAACTGGGCTAACATTTATCTGGTTGGTTGTACCAGTGGGAAGCTTCTAAAAGATTAGAGAGCTTTACTTTTGTTCTCAGTTTTATTGCATCTTTGAGTTTGTTAAAAATCATTGGAAATCTTGCTAAACTGGAACCTGCAGATGCAAGTCAAAACTCAGATAAAATCATCAGCCCTTGCTTCCTAGCCTTTTGCAGCTTTGTGTAATCTATCTCTCCCCTGTTCCCAGGAAGCCCACTATCTTCACTGCAAATTATTTCTAAAATCTAAAGCTTCATATGGTAATAACTTATGTTGCCTTTTAAAGGTCAATTTATATTTTTAAAATATAGCCTTAAAGGAGCAGTGAATAAATCTTAGGTATGACTCTTCAGATAATATGACTCCCAGATGAGGGTATGTATTTGTGTAGGGATTTTATTTATCCAAACTATACAAGTAGTCAATATAGATAAAACTGATATCCATGCATGTGGATGATTTTGTTGCAAAAATATAGTGAAATTAAGGTTTAATATTGTCCAGAGACTGTTAAATAGTATTGAAGTATCTCTTGATATCAAGTATCTAGATGATTATGATGAATATGCAAATATAAAATATGGAGTGCCGAATAATAACAATTGTGTGCTATGATAATAAATTTGCAGCACAAACTCAAGTATGCATGCACCATTGCATGTGAAATTAAATCTTCCTTTAAACCAGAAAAGTCAATCTCAGGCATTTTTACTCCACTGACCTCTTTGCCCCATTTATCTATGCAGAACAGAACATTCAGGAAAGCCTCTTCTTTTGTCAGTCTGCTACTTACTGTTGAGATGCTGCTGTCCCTGATCACTGAACTCTTGAAGTTTGGTTATTCTCATTTTCTATGCAATTTTTGGGCCTCTTTCAGAAGCTGTGTTTCTTATCTCAGGGTCAGAGTCATAGGGACACTTGGAAGCCACCTTTTCCAGGTCTTACTTTTATTCCTGCATGCCTCCACAAAGCAGATGGATGCCCCTCACAGAACCTGCCAATGTCAGGTCTATAGAAAATCTTTCCCTACGCATTGCTGTTCTCAAAAATAGTCTCCCCTGCCCATTTGTCCTCCTGTCTCAGGAGCCCGGCATAAATTTATCAGTACATGTGAGCTTTGATCTTCGCAATAGTCCCTAAGACACACAAGTAAAGATCTGCCAACGTGCTTCATCATGACCATGAAGTAGAAATAAGGAAGTATAGCTACAGATTAAAACTTCAGTACATTAACCTTGACCAACTTATTATGTGCTTTTGTCCCCCGACCTACAAAGTAGAAGTTCTGTCAAGTGTGGATGCTTTACTTTTCTCTTTTTGTGGCTAAAAACTGTACCTCTAGCCCTTATTAGTGATTTTAAACAGATGTAATACTTTTTAATTGGCACTAGCATCCTTAAACCCACAAAAAAAGGCCCCTGCCCAGGACCCCATGCTTTAGAGGACCCTGAATATCGCAAACATAACAAATTAAATTATGATGCATAATCACATCACTAGCATCTAGTGCTCAGGGCTGATACAGTATGACTCAGATACCTAAAATCGCTGCCTTCACTCAAACCAGTCAGGTGCAGAGAAGAGCTTCCCATCTCTTGTCATTTGTTCGTGAACAACACATGCCTCTATCCGAATACCGTAAAGGTTTTGGGTTGTCTCACTGTCAACACTGGAAATAGAAACAGAAAGGATTTGAGTATTAGAAGATAGGAGGAAAAACGTGCCCCATTCTTCTCCCTATAGCACACGACTCTAACAGTTTACTTCATAAGGAAGCATCATTTCCCAGTGAGCTGAACATCTGTTTCTCTTCTTTTCAATTGTATTTCAATGCACAATTCCAAAGAAATTGTGGAAATTTTGAAAATTGGCCAAGTCTTCACAACAGTTGTGCAAGAAGGTTTAGAAACATTTCTAATGTTAGTGTGTATTACTCTAAATTGTATATTTATGGCATTTATATATATTACATAACATAAAGGAAGCCTGATATTGATTCTTTGTATCAGCAGGGATATTGGATATTAGAAATTTAGATATGTGAGTAGTTCCATTTTGACGAAAATTTCAATAAGAATTAGTAATATTTTCCCCAAAATCGTAACAATTTATGTTCATTTAAATGAATTTTTAAATTGATATTTATTATAAATTGTATTTTGCTTTTTTTTTTTAATTTTTTATTTTTTATAAACATATATTTTTATCCCCAGGGGTACAGGTCTGTGAATCACCAGGTTTACACACTTCACAGCACTCACCAAATCACATACCCTCCCCAATGTCCATAATCCCACCCCCTTCTCCCAAACCCCCTCCCCCCGGCAACCCTCAGTTTGTTTGGCTCCTCCGGGCTGTATTTTGCTTTTATGCTTAATAGAAAAGCTTGGATACTTGAGAAGAAATTAACTTTTAATTACGTGAATATCATTTTATTCTTTGTATTTACTTCAATTTACATTTCCCTCCCTTTTTTTTGAAGTATAGTTGACACAATGTTACATTAGTTTCAGGTGTATAACACAGTGATTCAATAACTCTGTTCTTTCACTATGCTCACCACAAGTGTAGCTCCCATCTGTCACCATACAATCCTATGATAAGACCACTGATTATATCTTTCATCCCTGTGACTTGTTTATTCCATAGCTGGAAGCCTGCATATCCCACTCCCCTTCACTCATTCGCTCATCCCCCCACTCCCTTCCCCTTTGATAACCACCAGTTTATTCTCTGTATAAATGGATCTGTTTCTGCTTTTTCTGGTTGTTCCTTTCTTTTGTTTTTTAGTTGTCTTTGTCTTTTGGACTGATTTCACTCAGCATAATCCCCTCTAGAACCATCATTGTTGTTGCAAATAACAAGATCTCATTCTTTTTTATGGCTGGGTAATAATTTAAATTTTTATATGCAAAGTTTCTATAGACTTTGAAAAATTGTATTTTCTTTTTTGATCTTTTACATCATCACTTCAAAAGAATATAAGTATCTAAAAATATCCATTATAAAATCATGATTAGGAGAGGAAAAAACAAACTATAAAATAAGTACATAATTCATAAATCACAGGTGCTTTTGTTTATTGTTCATTTAAACATTGTGGTTCTATTAACAGAATACCTAGATAGGTTCAATAAAAATTAAATTCAATCAGAATTTATATCTTGCCCACTTTTCATTTTATAAAACCATTGCATTCCTTTTTTTTTTCATTTTTTTGTTATGAAAGTCTATTGTTTGATGAGCACAGAGAACGTATTTTATTTCACACTTTGTTGGTTTGATATACAGCTATTAAACATTTAAATGTCTTATGTGTGGGCTTCTATTTGTATTCTGGTCCTGGGCCTCTCAAATACTAGAAACAGGCCTATAAACTAGAATAGTAAAACGATGTGAACAGATCGATTTTCCCTGATCCTAACCTTTAAAAATAGCGAGCAGAGCTAAACATGATTGATTTCTTGGCCTCTAAAGAACTATTGATATTATAGGTAAATTTCCAGGACTTCCCTTGCCCTTTTTTCCTTCTGTTTCATTCAGATTTCACCTCTCTGTTCTGTTGGTAACTCCATTTTCTGACTCCAGCCTCATTCTCCCTGTCTCCCTTGTAAATGAACAGTTTTTGCGTTCTCCATTGTGTTTGGTCTTTCGCTTTTGATCCCAAGCTGTTTGATTCATCTCGTTAGTTGCCAGCTTCCCTGATGGCTTGAGTAGTGAGGGTTAGTTCTGGCCACTTAGGAGACTGTTCTCATCCTTGGAGACTCAGCTGGAAACTGGCAGAGTAACTCAGACCTCTACTTTCCGTGGTGGGTCGGTCAGATTAACACCAGTCCATTACTATGGAAACAAGATGAAGGAAATAACTTACTTTATCATAGGAAGGAAGAAGCTTTTTCTTTGTATATAAAAAAATGCACGTATGCAAAATACTACCAAAAATTCTATATATGTCATCTGCACTTATAAATGTGTAAGCTTCCTTGTGGAATCTCATTTCTTTACTCAAATTAAAGAAGGTTTCTATCTCTGAAAAAGACATGCTAAATATTATCTGTCACATATATTTCTGTACCCTGTCTTATTAAATTTTAATGTTTGATTGCTCATTGAAATAACATTGAATAAATCAGTGCAAATAAGTATCATCATCTAAAATTTCGTGTCTTGCATATCTTATCTGTCACCTCAGCATTACTTTTTCTACACTCTAGAGAAATAAGAGATAATTCAATTACCAAAATATGGATGGGAGAAACAAGACAGCGACTAAATACCACACTTTTTTGTGTGAGTATTTGTCATTCTGGCTGTGAAAAATGCAGTCCCTTCAGTATTAGCCCACAGTTTCCTTTTGTATGCCCTTTTGATCAAGGGTAGTGTTTTTCAGGTACTAAAGAATTCTTGGCTACACACTCCCTAAATTCCTCCCGTGATGTGACCAAGACTGGCCCAAGCTCATCGAATGAAATGGAATTAAATGGATCTTTGATCTTGAGTTAGAGATGCAGACATGAGGGATAATTGGAGGCAAGGTCTGATATCTAGTAGGCATGCAGTAGTATGGTCGTCCTGGATTTTTAGCTAGAGACCATCCTGATGGTTCGGTGTCTGTGCTATACCAAAAGATTGATATGTGTTTTAAAAAACCACCTGTCTCTGGTTAGAGATAATTCATTGCAGGAACAATGAATAGTGAACACGTGCATGTTCACCATGAACAATGTCCAGTGCACGCTGCCAAACAATCTAGGTACCTTTTCCTGCCTCTTTGTGTCTAAGTAGTTCCCTGGATCTGTCTGTTTCCTAAGCCTGTCAGATATATCTTACCATCTAGATTTTCACTTGTCCTGTAAGCATTCATTGCCATTTTGCTGGAGATAGGATTGGTTTCCTTTGCTTATAACCAATAGACTACAGTATGATGTTTCTGAGAACTAACATTTTTAGAAAATATTATGATAAACAATTTAAGTTGATTCACATTCAAGAGTAGTATAGAATAACCCCCCAAAATTATGTTAAAAATAATCCCAAGAAACATGCCTAAAAAATAATAATAAAATGCACTCCTTTGAAGCATTCCAGGCTGCTTCCTGCACTTACTACATTCTCTGATAATGGCAACAAGCAAGTGAGACCAGGACAGAAGATGTTGTCCTGATTTTACACACAGAAACAATATGATTGAAAACCCAAGAATCTAAAAGGTGTGTTTTCCCACAGAGACAGTTAGACATAGGCCTAGGGCTTGCTGAGAACTCTTGAGAAGGAAATGCAATAGGTTTGATTTTCTACATGCAACCTATAAAGGCACAAGCAACGTCATCACCTACTACCTTTATTAGATGTGGAAGGAAGGTAAGCAGGCTTCCTATATATTGGAATCATTTTCTCATTGCTTGGAGCGTCTATGCCCCTGGGTTGACAAGCACTCCAGCAACCACCCTGTAATAATGTCCCCATTACCCAGTTAGATTTACTGGATTATTTGTCAGAGAATTTCAAAATCAAGTATTTTACATCTTCATCTCTGAAGCTGGAAACTTGTATTCAAGTGAAGCTGTGGGCAGAAACTCAATATGTAAACAGAGAAAGCTGTTGCTCTAAGTGAAGCAAGATTTGTGAAACTAGAGACCTCTCATCCCCACACTTAAGGCACCTCTATAACCCAGGGCTCCTCAAGAAAGGGTCTAAACACTATTAATGTAGACTTGCCCCCTGTTTTATAAGTGAGAATATCCAGGCACAGATATATTATGTGATTTTTTTTTTCTCCAAACCCTGTCCTATATGGAAATTTTATGGAAGACCTGGAGACTTGACTCCCAGACATGTTTTTTGTTTGTTTCTTCCTTTCTTTGTTTTGTTTTGTTTTGTTTTTTCAATTTCAGGGAAATACTTGTATTTCTAGCCCATTCTCCCAAACTTCACATCAAAGGAAGGTCCTGTTCAGTGTCTTGTGAAGATGAGCATGAATAACCATAGCCATTATACCAAGTTGTATATTCCTCAAGTTATTTGTGTGCTTTTTGAGGAGTTTTCTATTTCTTATGGATAAATAGGCAACAAAACTTACCTGTCAAATGAGAATACTTTTGAAAGTGAAAGTCTCATTTCTGCAAAGAAGACATCCAGATGTCCAACAGACACATGAAAAAGTGTCCACATCACTCGGCATCAGGAAAATACAAATCAAAACCACAATGAGATACCACCTCATACCAGTCAGAATGGCTAAAATTAACAAGTCAGGAAATAACAGATGCTGGCGAGGATGCGGAGAAAGGGAACCCTTCTACACTGTTTGTGGGAATGCAAGCTGGTGCAACCACTCTGGAAAACAGCATGGAGATTCCTCAAAAAGTTGAAAATAGAGCTACCCTATGACCCAGCAATTGCACTACTGGGTATTTACCCTAAAGATACAAACGTAGTGATCCGAAGGGGCACATGCACCCGAGTGTTTATAGCAGCAATGTCCACAATAGCCAAACTATGGAAAGAACCTAAATGTCCATCAACAGATGAATGGATAAAGAAGATGTGGTATATATATACAATGGAATACTATGCAGCCATCAAAAGAAATGAAATCTTGCCATTTGCAATGACGTGGATGGAACTAGAGGGTATCATGCTTAATGAAATAAGTCAAGTGGAGAAAGACAACTATCATATGATATCCCTGATATGAGGAAGTGGAGATGCAACGTGGGGGGTTAGGAGGGTAGGAGAAGAATAAATGAAACAAGATGGGATTGGGAGACAGACAAACCATAAGTGACTCTTAATCTCACAAAACAAACTGAGGGTTGCTGGGGAGAGGGGGGTGGGGTTATGGACATTGGGGAGGGTATGTGCTATGGTGAGTGCTGTGAAGTGTGTAAACCTAGCGATTCATAGACCTGTACCCCTGGGGATAAAAATACATTATATGTTTATAAAAAAATAATTTAAAAAAGAAAGTGAAAGTCTCCCCCTTCACCTCAAAAAGTACCACAAGGCCCTGAGATCCTCTACTGTGGACACCACTCTGTGATGTGCTGCTTGGGACCACCTTAGGGTGCTTACTATAGTATAAGGGCCCAGAAAAATTCCCATCCACTAGAGGGGGTGGGCAGAACACCTGAAAGAACTCAGGGAGGTGGCAGGATAGAGGGTTGTGGCTGGGGAAAGGCGTGAATGGCTCTAAAGTAAAGCTGTAGGTGCTAGTACAGAAGCCTCAGAGAACTTGGCCTGGGGGTACCTAGAGAGGGGAAGGACAGTGTCCCAGTAACCAGCTTATCTAGGGAGGGCCCCAGGGTCCTTCCACAGGCTCTACTCCAGGCTTGTTTCCAAACCTTTAACTGGTAGTAAAGCCCTCCTCACTCCATCCAGGCTCAAAGCAGCTATAGGATTTTCCCAACATAGAACTGTGACCCAAAAAAGAAATAATAATAATAATACATAATATAATATAATATAATATAACATAACATAACATAACATAACATAACATATAATATAATAATGTCTAATTACACTTGGCAAACAGGCCAGGAAAAGTAGGATGTATGATCATCCTATCCATGGTATCTAGTGTTATGTTTTATATAAAGGCATTCACCAGTCTACATCATTCCCTCAGTTATTTAAAATGTCAAAATTAATTCTGTACCACATAGCTACCTAGACTGTCCCTAACTCACAAGAAGAGATTCAGACGCATTTATGGCAATGTAGGTACCTCCTGTCTGGTCTGCTTAGAAGGCACACACATAAAAATAGGTTAAAAAGTGAGGGAATTCTATTCTAAAATAAAAATTGTAAATTAGTGGCACCTGGGTGGCTCAATGGGCTAAGCCACTGCCTTCGGCTCAGTTCATGATCCCAGGGTCCTGGGATTGAGCCCCACATCTGTCTTTCTGCTCAGCAGGGAGCTTGCTTCCCTTCCTCTCCCTCTGCCTGCCTCTCTGCCTACTTCTGATCTCTGTCAAATAAATAAATAAATAAAATCTTTTAAAAAAATAAATTATATGAAACAAAATTGCTGAATAAAAAATGAAATTAATATCTCTTGAGTTCAGTTTTCTAAAAGTTGCAGTGTTGAAGTCCTGTTTATTCTCTCCCACAACACCATTTTCATTCTGGATCTAACTCTCTTGTGGTGGCCAGAGGCCCATACTGGGCTCTTTCTTAGTCCTTGCAAGTGCAGTTTTGTAGGCTACTATTATAGGATATCATTGCCCTTTTAATTATCTGTCTGTTCTCCTTAGTTACAAAACAGATGACTTTCTGACCAGCTAACTCTGGGCCTTAGGGTTGAAATAATCACTTCTATTACTATATTGGCGACTTATGGTCCCACATTTGTATTTGACACCAATCATTCCAGCCAGCTTAATACCAAAATCAATTTCCAATTCAAGAGAAACAAATGATTGGTCGCCTGGTCAGTGTGTGGTTTCTGGGTTTCTATATTCCTTAAATTGTAAATCTGTTAATGATATTGCTGAGATAGGGGAGAGCCTATCTTATAAGAAACACAGCTAAATTTTCACTTCCTTCACTGCTTCTTGACAATATATAAAACTTATGACCAGAAAATGACCATTAGGATCTGTATAAGAACAATTTATAAATGGATGCTAAACTTTTACAAATTCTGTACACTTCTGTGTTTTACAATAAAGAAAGAAAAAATTAAAAACTTAAGTATGGTAGAGTTAATTTTTAATTAGAAAATATTTGCATTCCTTTAAAATACTTTATTTTCACTTTTATACTCTCTACACTTGAAAGATTCCTAACTAGAATCCAAATTATTACTCGGTCTTCAGTCAATAGATCATGCTGGTCACAGAACCAATTCTACTGCCCTATTCAGACAGAGAAACAAATTTGCAGCCCTGTCCAGCTGCTGAGTGTAACATCAAGTCCTACCCATCCAGAAAGCCTGGCCAGACAACCTGGCTACTGTGGGATTCATCCTATAGCCCTGCACAGGAAGCCAAGCCAGTAGGTCTGCCCAGCTGTTGAGCCCTAGCCTCTGGCCCCACATAACTAGGGAGACTAACATTGTCTCTGGGCAGCCTCAGAACCCAGCCAAGCTGTGTCACCAAGCTGTGAAGCCTCACCTATAAACCCATCCAGCAGAGGAACGTAGGCTATAGCCCTGCTCAGTTGTTGAAAGACAGCCTGCAGCCTTGCCCAGGCAAGCACCCCAACCAGTGACCCCACCCAACTGCAGAGCACAGCCTCCAGCCCCGTCCAACTGTGGGCTACAGCTGGAGGTCAATGGCAATTTTTTACAAAAAAAAAAAAAAAAAAAAAAAAAAATCACTAAACTGAATAGCCAAAGCAATCCTAAGAAGACCAAAGCTAGAAGACTCATACTTCTTGATTTTAAGCTATATTATAAAGTTATATTGTATTATAAAGTTATATAGTAATCAAAATAGTATGGTACTGGTATAAAAGGAGACACAAAGATCAATGGAAGAACTGATAGAATAAAAAAAAAACATATGCATATGTAGTCAGTTAGTATCTTGCAATGGAGTCTGTCTCTAACAGATTGTAAACATTCTGAGGGCCCACATTGCTCTGTACTTTACCCACGACTGGAAATAGTTCTTAAGTAGTAGATACTTGAAAAGTCTCTGGAAAACAGTATGGAGCTTCTTTAAAAAGTTAGAAATAGAGCTATCCTATGATCCAGCAATTATACTACTTGGTATTTCCCCAAAGTACACAAAATACAAAGTATACAAAATACTGATTTGAAAGGGTGCATGTACCCTGACGTATAGCAGCTCTGTCAACAATCATCAAATTATGGAAAAAGCCCAAATGTCAAAGGCTGATGAATAGACAAAGAAGGTAGGATATGTGTGTGTGTGTGTGTGTGTGTGTGTATGACATCACTCAGCCATCAGAAAGAATGAAATCTTGCCATTTTCAACAATGTGGGGGAACTACACTGTATTATGCTAAGTGAAATAAGTTAATTTACTATGCTAAGTGAATTAAGTCAGTTAGAGAAAGGTAAATACTATATGATTTCACTCATGTGGGAAGGGGAAAAAAAAGAGAGGGAAGCAAATTCTAAGAGACTCTTAACTATAGAGAATAAACAGGATTGATGGAGGGAGGGGGCAGGGGAAGGGCTAAATGGTGATGGGTATTAAGGAGGGTACTTGTGATGAGCACTGGATGTTCTATGTAAATGAATCACTAAATTCTTCTCAAACTAATATTACATTATATGTTAACTAACTAAAATTTAAATAAAAATTTGAAACAACATAAAAGGTACTTAATAAATATATGTTATGTGGATGAATAGCTCTTCTTTGGGAACTTGATAATCTTATAGTTACTGGATTTCATACAAGACATTTATGAAAGGCTGTTTCTGGAGTTTTCTTCCTTTCTTGGTGTGCCCAATAAATCCCTATATTTGCTACAGTCATGAAGTACCGCAAACTGGGTGGCTTAACCAGCAGAAATTTACTGGCTCACAGTTCTAGAGGCTAGATGTCTGAAAACAAAGGGTTGACAGGGTTGGTTCTTTCTGAGGGTGTCTGTGAGGGCAAAAATCTGTTCTGGGACTCTCATTGGCTGCAAAGATAACCATCTTCATGCTCATATCATGTTTCTCCCTGTATGCATGTCTCTGGGTCCAAATTCTCCCTTTTTATAAAGCAGTCATGTTGGATTAAGGTCCATCCTAGTGATCTCATTTAAACTTGATTACCTCTATAAAAACCCCATCTCCACATAGGGTCACATTTTGATGTACAGAAGTGGAGAGGTGGTGGGGTAGGACTTTACCATATGTATTTTGAGGGGACACAATCCAACCCATAACAACCACTTACATTTCTATCATAGTATTTCCCTTATTGCTTATAATGATTTGTCTTTATTAATTATTAAACTTTGAGACAATTTGAACACATAGTAGTCACTCAGTAAACATTGAGGGTATGAGTGAATGCATGCTCTGAAGAACAGTAACTGAGTCTAACACCTACCTTCAGCCTTTCCAAGAGGGCTTCTTTTCTTTCTTCTTCTTTTTTTTTTAAGGTTTTATTTATTTATTTTAGAGAGAGAACAAGAGAGCGAGCATGAGCTGGGGATGGGGCAAAGGGAGAAGGAGAAGCAGACCCCCCCACTGAGCAGGGAGCCTGATGAGGGCCTTAATCCCAGTATCCCGGAATCTTGACCTAAACTGAAGTCAGATGCTTAATGGACTGAGCCACCCGAGTTTCCCTTCCCATAGGGCTTTTTAAAAATGATCAGATGCCTTCTGCTTCAAACCTCCATCTAACCCTAACCACCCTTTTCCTGGGCTTGTTTTTTTCCTACCCTGTACCATGTTGTAGTGAATCTGAGCATATCTGTGATGTCTATTAATACTACAAGGATAGGACCCCCAAATTAATAATGCTTACCTTCATACCCCCAATCATACCCGCAGTATCTAGTGCCGTGCTTGGAGGATAGTAAATGTTCAATGTTTATTGAACTCACAGAAGCCAAAGTAAGGACAAAAATCATTTCCACATGGATGTCTAAGGAATGGCTGTAATCTCTGTGACTCTGGGGCACATGTTTCTTTCACTGTTGTCCATTTCTTGAAAACTGAGGTCAGCGTAACCTTCAGACTGCAGCTGCCTTCTATCACTATGTCCCAGGAGAAGTGGAAATCAAGTTACATTGAAAGCAAAACGAAACTACTTCAAGGTCCTGTCCCCGCTCTTAGTTCCTAGGAAAGGAAACAGCGTCACATTTCATTGTCTCTGTATCACAACAGCAATAAAAAAACAATTCCCTTGCTTCAGAACAGTGATGTTCAGATCCTGAGGCTGCAGTGGCATAGGATTTTGTGGGAAGGTGCATTTTTAAGAGAATTTGGCACACAAGGAAGTGCTTCAATCCGGTTTTTAATGCCATCTTGGCATTGTCTTAATTCCCATTCCAGATGTTCCACTTGGAGGGTTGAGAGTGTGGACACTTTTTTCCTTGGAAATTCAGCAAATACCATAGTAGTATATAGTTTGTCCTCATCTCCAGAGAGAGATGCTGAAAGGAATGCCTCACTTGGCACAAATTCAAAGACACTCATTATACTAGGAGAAATCATACATCACAATAAAAAGAAATAAATTTCATTTAATATCGTCCAGTTGCCTTAAGACATATTTTCATTTTAGACTCCTTCTGTGGAGACTGCAGTATTGGGAAAGCAAATGAACAAAGAAATGAGTATAGATAAATGCTAGGCAGTAAAATATTATTTAAAATATCAGAAATAGTGCATTTCATAGAAACTAAAGTAGCTTGGGCATTCCTCCCATATGTGGAATGAATAAAAAGTGTGCTGAATCCTGAGCAATCTTTCAATTTGCTATTGAATGATTCAGTTTTGCTTTTCCTTCTTCTTTTAAGTAAAATTTAACAACCTAGTATGACCTTAAAATTGTATCTTCACAATTTCTATGGTTCCATTCTTGATTTTATGCTCTAGGATCTCCTTATAGGTGAATCTGTAATTTAAAAATAAAAATCTCCTTTTAATGTATTGTTAAGTCCTGATGCTGACAGTTCTATCAAGTCTTGCCTGACTTTGACTTTGTGTCTCTCGGAGGTCCCAGGAGTATTTTCCTTCAATACATTCTCTCCAGATGCGTCTTTTTAATTTAGGATTGAATTTATGCATGCTCATATTCATATTTGAGACAACCAATACCTCAGTAATGTTTTTATTGATCTTACTGCAAAAAGATGAAAGCTTAATTGGTAGGAAGAGATTGGTTCTGTCTGGGTGTATTTGATAAGTTAGACCCTTAGGGGAGATCATTAGGCCCTAACAAAAAAAGAACTGGTCTTATTGCTGTCCTCTCAAACTGTGTCTGCTTATCTTATCATGAGGGTGGTGGTGGGGCTCTGTGTTTAGGCATAAAGCTGAGCTGGATTTCATGGAATCGCATGGCAGCTGGGTGACCAATGAGAGGCTGTTGCTAGGGAGAGATTGCAACCAACATATGCTAACTAAATCAGACTCGATGCAAGTTGAAAAAAAAGCAAAAAAAAGAGGATAGAATTCTCTTTGTGCGTTTCTCTCTCTCTCTTTTATTACTACATATTCTATGTGTTTCTGATTATATCACTACTATTCTTACCTCTTATTTACCTAGACCAGTTCTTTTTCTTTTTCTTTCTCTGTCTTATATACTTTAGCCGTGCTTTTTATCTTAGCTACTCTACTGCCTTCTCTCTCTACCTATAAAATCACCATCTCCAATTTGTCATAGATAATTGCTAGTGATTCATTTCAAAAGAAATCTAAGATTGCAAAAAAATAGTTCATTAAATATCAAGGGTTCATAGTGATAGAATTATCTTGGTCTATGTCAGGACAGCAGCTTAGGGAGAAAGTCTGGACAGAATCTCAGAAACTGAAATGTCTGGTATTTTGCCTTCCCACAGGGTAACTCATTTGTGCTGGAGTCTACTTACTGGGAATCAACAAAAACTCCTAAAATATGCCAAGTTATGCAACAGCCTCAAAATAATAGAGTGCTTATTGCTCAATAATTATTTGTTGACTATAAATGAATAGGAAATCACCCCTTGCTCTTCAGGGAAAATAATATAGTATGGGTATTTTATGCAACTCAAGAATGAGTAAGATGAATCATAAATTTATGAAAGCCTCCATGGTTAGAGGAAATACACATTCATGTCCAACCACACCTCTCTCATATACTGGCATACCCCTTATCACATTAAGAAAGCATTTCCTATTTTTCTCCCCTGTTCCTGTTATGAATGATGTTAGATCTTTAATTAAGCTAAGTATTAAAATGATGAATTATTTGTTCAGTTTTCACATATTGAAAATTCTTTCCATGATACAGAAAAAAGTCTTTGTCATTTCCCCTAATTTCTTGTCTGTGCCTTGAGTAACATTTTACATGTTTGCTTTGTATTTGTAGTAACAGATCAGATAGTAAAAAAAAAAAAAAAAAAGAAAGAAAAGAAAGAAAGAAGGAAAGAAAGAAAAAAAAGAAAGAATTCATACCTTTATTACTATTTATTTTAAATAAATTCAATTTTTAAACCAAGAGACCGGAACAATACAAATAAAGCTTTTTTTTTTTTTTTTTATGATAAGGGCAGATTAGTTCTGTCTCATATTCCACTGCATTGATAGATACTGTTCTACCGACTTAATGATTCTGATCCTGATCATAGTTAGTAAGAGCTACTGATGTGGCTCACTTTTTTGAGCCAGTGGGCTTGGGATGGGCTCCTTCTCAATACCATTAAAACCATTTTCTCATTTATTGCATGTCCTTCCTCCCATGGGACTCATGATATAACAACCTGGCTGGCTCCTGGCTGCCTGTGTTGGGACAGATCAACATAATGAGGTATAGCCTGACACCCTTTAGTTTCAGGGTGAGTATTCACAATGTAGGAACATCCAGTTTGGGGAAAAAAAGCAGTTTTATGCTATCAGCTGTTCTGAGAGGTGATCTTACATTTTATTTGCCTGACTGGTTCCACATTTGGCTCTGAGCTACCCTGGAAATGTGTGGGATGTTTATGAAATGCCTGATATGTTTGTAATTTATATTTGCCAACTCTATTAGGAAATCAGTGCAAAAATAGAGGAAAAAGTAAAGGCAACTATTATGTTCCCAAATGTGTAATTACTCTTTTTCATAATCTATTTTTCCTTGGAAATGATTGTTTTGATACCAGGCAATGAATTGTATCTAACAGAGAAAAAGGAACCATCTTTGCTCTGGCTTATTTATCCTAGATTATATGCAGTCAATGAGACCTGTCATTGTTAATCGTTTGCCACTCTTTGCTATTCTTAAAAAACTTAGGACCTTACATTTCATTTTATGAAGTGATCTAGTATTTCTGGCTCAGCAAGAAATGTTGCTGTCATTTCTTAAGGCCCTCCATGGATAGCTCCACACAGTGGTTTCACACCATTTCTCTCACTTCTAGTTATTCCCTGACTTATGTTATTCCCTTGGCTGGTTTTCTATACATGCCGTCAGTTGGTTTGAATCATGCTGTTCTCAACCTGAAAAATCCTCCTTTAATTCTTGCCCTCTTCCAGATTCTTTCTGTTCTTCAACTTCCAATCAGTTATTTCGTAATTTTCTTTCCTTTTTTTTTTTTTTTTTTTCTTTTTTTTTAATGAGGGAGAGAAAGAGTAAGAGAGAGAGAAGTGGGAGAGAGGCAGAGGGAAAGGGAATGGAAGAATCTTAAGCAAACTCCACCCCAGCATGGAGCCTGATGGGGGTTTCCATCTCACAACTCTGGGATCATAACCTGAGCCAAAGTCAATAGTCAGGTGCTTAACTGACTGAGCCCCCTGGTGCCCCTAGATTAGTTATTTTCTGTTCTTAAAAGTCTTACCTTCTGGCTGCACTGACTTTTCTCTGGATTGTGTTTATTTTGTTTCACCATCCAAATGGTACGATAGTAATAGTACTTGAGAGTGATGGTCATCTCATATTATTCTTGTATTCTCTGTGATATCCTGCACAGCACTGGGCCCAATACAGGCATTCATGCTCAAGTATTCACATATTGGTTTAAGCCATATATATGTATGTTGTATACAAGCCTCCAACTTAATGTTGTTCTCTACTGAGTACTATAACAACAGGAGAAATGAGCACCTCTTTCCTTCCTGTCTTAGGGACATTTATGACCTAAGGTAATGAAAATAATAAAATAACTATTATCTTTGTCATTATTATTTTATTGATTGGTTGAGAGAGAGAGAACAAGAGAGAGAGTGTGCAAGCAGGGAGAAGGGCAGAGGAAAAGGGAGACAAGCAGGCTCCGTGCTAAGCAGGTAGCCCCATGCGAAGCCCAATCCCAGGATCCGAGATCATGACCTGAGCCAAAATCAGGAGTGACACGCTTAACCCACTGAGCCACCCAGGTAGCCCATCATTATTTTATATACCAGATGCCTACTATGTGAGCTAAGATCTACATATATTATTTCACTTCATTTCATTTGATTCTTACAACAGTCTAGCAAGAAACGTGTTGACATTGCCATTTTAGAGGTGAAGACACTGAAACTCAGAGAAGTGAAATGAGTTTCCCTGGTCCCAGAGACAGTAAATGATAAAGCTGAACTGGAATCCAGGTCATCTTTCTCTTAAACAAAACAAATAAATGTGTCATTTTTCCTGTTTTGTTTTGTCATGTTTTGGAGAGTGGGAGTGACAGGATTCACTCATCATTCATTATGTGCTCCTTCCCTCTCTTGCCTAGATAGTGACAGCCCTCAGGTCTATGACCCCAGGCTGCCCAGGGGCCTCCTCTGCAGTGCTTACGAAGGGTTTTCTCATCATGAGGAAAAGTGATCCTTTCTTGTATTCTTCCCCAACTCTTTCTTCTACTGCTCTTATACCTTCCCAGGTGACAGGCTTGCTCATGTCTGATAAATTGATCTTCATATTATACTAGTAGATAATTGTGCCTTAATTTTCATCATTCTTACCAGAAAAATTTGTGTGCTGAAAGTGACTTCTAAGGATCATAGTTTTTTTATCCCAAACTAAAGAAGTTCTAATAATGAGAATATTATGGTTAAAGAAAGATTTAGGAACTTGAGCCTTTCAATAGTGCCTCTCAAATCACATCTATAGCATCTGCCTATGCAAGCTGAGGAACATATAAGTTTTACTTTCATTTCTTTTCCCTAACCTTTTCCTTGGAGCAGAATGAGTTATCAAGAAGTGTGGTAAACTCTTGCCCGTGCATATAGCCTTCTTTGTATGCTCATTTTAGAAATCTAGAATTTAAGACAGCTGTTACCAGTGCCTTATGTGGAAGATGAATGGACTTGATCTCAGGGATATTCTCCCATGGAAACAGAGACTTTGTCTCATGCTCACTGCTGTGGAACCAAAACTCCGAGCCTTGCCTGATAGAGTAGGCCCCCAGGAAATACTTACAGAGTTAATTGAGGAAATTAGTATATATCAAATTAGTTATTCCTAAAGATAACCATGAAAACTAATATTTATTGAACTAACTATATGCCAGATATTCTTTTTTTTAAAGATTAATTTATTAATTTTTGGAGAGAGAGAGAGCATGCATGCATGTGAGTGGTTGGAGGGGCAGAGCAAGAGGAAGAGAGGGAATCTCCAGCAGACTCCCAGCTGAGCACAGAACCCAGTGCTGGGCTTGATCTCATGACTGTGAGATCATGACCCCGGCCTGAACCAAGAGTGAGATGCTCAACTGACTGATCCACCCAGGTGCCCCTATGCCAGATATACTTATAAGTACTTTGCACACACTAATTTAATACTTGGAACAACTTCCAATACTTATATAGCTGAAGAAACTAAGACACCAAAATATTACGTAGTTTACCCAGTCATCAACTAGTCAGTTTTGGATCTGTGGTATGAAACCAGACAAACTCAGTCCAAAAAGAGACTCAACTAAGAAAAGTTGTTCAAATATCAAATCCTCCAGAAATATTGTCTCTACCACCACCCTTAAGACAGGCTGGGTAAAGTGTTCTATTTAGGATCAAGTTATGGTGTATACTTTGTATCTATCACACTGTATTATAATAATTTGTCTTTGTCATTCTTAATTGAAATGACTGGGTTTAAAAATAAGGTTGGTAAAAAAAAGAATTGATGCAAAATGTATAATTAAAAATCAATTTGGGATAAGAATCAGAACAAAGCATTTTCTATCTGGAAAATTATTTTGATTATCATATAAAATATATAGCTTAATGCTGATTAGAATAACAAAGAACAATAAACACTACTAGACTCCAGAGCCCAATGATTCTCAATTTTTGTTAATTTCTATAATTTGAATTTGCTGAGCAAGAGCATTTGATTTTCTTTGTACCTTCAGTTTTATTTTATACAGTGCTACCTAGGTCAATTTAAAGTATCATTTACCACAGATATAAATTAATTAACTCTTTATTGTGCTATCTTGTATTAGGTGTTCATTCCCCCTCATATTTATTTGATAAGTACTAACTTCTTTGTCATTGGGAAATATGTTCTCTGAGTTAGCATTATGGAAATGCAGAGTGACCCTGCTGTGGTTTATTGGGTCAGGTCAGAGATTGAAAGGTCCCAGATGGTTGCAGGATCTTGCAGTATTCAAGTCTGTTGCTAGGAGACCATATTGATCTTTTCTAGCCTCTTTGCAGATGACCTCGTCTACTTGCTGGTGATTGATTGCCATCATTTACAGCATTAGGTAGAAGGTTTGCTATGTCTTCAATATTTATAAAGTTAAAAAATCTAGTCATTTAAGCTTAAAATGCTTTATGGTATTTTTTTACACACCTATAGTAGCCTATCATTAGGAATGCCTGCTTATTTAATGTGCCCAATTTCAAACATGGTTCAATAGATATATATTTTCCTGCCTTAATATAAGTACAATATGATTATCAAAACCAATTTGCTTATATTAACCAAAGTCAATTTGCTTCTTACTGATCAAAACAAAATTGTGTTGTGTCTGCCTTGCCCAGCTCTTGTCTTAGGCAGAAGGCTCCATCTAGAATGGCCTTTCTCAAGATGATTGTTTTCATACATTAAAATGTTTCACTTATGGAGAATAACAGGAGACTTAATTGCACCTCAGTGCTTTCATGTTTGGCCCCTAAAGGTCAAGTTGGACAGTGTAGTCAATAACTCTACAGCTAGTCCAATGTGAGCGCTGACTTTTTTCTCCTAACCTCACGCCAGTGGAGAAGTGCATTACCTTTGAATGCTGCTCCAGTCAGTCAAAAAGGAAGTCTATACACAAGTCAGGTTTCTTGATTACAGCTCTCAATGATTAAATGCCTGATAAAATATTTTAGGGTAGATTAAAAAAATCAAATGGAGACAGCCTTGAAAAGGACAACTTTTTATTAGACCTGCAGAAGAATCCATTTAAATGGATACCCCAGCAGTAGTTTGCTTAGCCTGCTTTGTCTGAGACAGGGTCTTAAAGACCCTAGTATCCTATAAATCTTGACTTCTCTCAAGTTTCTGGGAGAATGGAGACATGATGGGAGTTTTCATAAAAATAATGGTGATAGATACTAAGTGCTTATTTTGTGTAAAACACTGATCTCAGCAATACATAGGTACACACACCACAGGGACTGAGAGAGAGAAAGAGAGAGATGGATAGCTATTATTTTTCTTATAACAGCCCTAATAGGTAGGTATTATTATTTTAAAGAAGATGAGTACATTGAATCGCAGATGTTTCAAATGATTTGCTAAGGTCAGTGCAGCCAGGAAGGGATGGATGGAGCCAGGATCCAAGCCACACAGTTGAAAGGCAGAGGCAAAAGTCCTAAGTACCACTACCACCATCTGCCCTGCAAGAACGGGATCTGCACCTGCCTGATCCAAAGCTTCTCTGTAATGATCAGAGAACTCCAGCAACTCTTATATCCACTCACCTCATCATTGGCCCCTTGATGCTTTGCTGACAGTAGCCTCCATCAAATATTTTGCTAACCCTTAATTTGGGTCCAAGGACTGAATTAGAGAAGCAGCACTTCCCACCGGGCCTCCCGGGGAAGTGAGAACATGTTTCCAAATCACTGCTGTATGGTAGGATTGTTATCCCCCCACCCTGTGTCACAGTGGCTGTACTGTCTTACATTTCCACATTCCCATTAATCTATATATCTTAATTCATTTATAGTCACCTCACCTTCCTAAGTGCCCCCTACTCTTCTCCCATGAAAAATAGAGAAGTGATTAATATCTTCAAAAGCACTAAGAGAGATGCTAGAAATTAGGTAGCATCCCATTTTTGGAGATTGGCCCACCAGGAGCACATTCTTAAGGATTTCATCCACTTCCAAGTGCCATCTATATTTCATCCACTTCCAAGTGCCATCAATGTAATTTTTACTCTATAAACCCTAATTCATATTGTTTGACGCCAATGATTTTATTCTTTTTTTTTTTAAGATTTTATATATTTATTTGACAGAGAGAGAGAGAGATCACAAGTAGGCAGAGAGGCAGGCAGAGGAGAAGGTTCCATCCCAGGAGCCTGAAATCATGACCTGAGCAGAAGGTGGAGGCTTAACCCACTGAGCCACCCAGGCACTCCCGCCAATGATTTTATTCTTATTCAGGCTTTTGAAAACATTGACTCATTGAAGCTCATGAAATACAAACAACTATAAACATTTTAGGGTTCATTTTTTTCTTTTGGTCTCCTATTGTGCTGAAGAATAATAGTATCTTAGAGATTTTTAAGTTTGGTAAGTAAATAAATTAAATTCTAGAAAATATGTAGGCATAAAAGGGACACTGTGGATATCTCAATGGATATATTACTAAATTATAGTAATATTAGCTGGCCTGTGTAGAGAGGTACTGTTCTAATCACTGTACATGTATTATCTCACTTAATATCCACAGCCATTCTATGAGGTAAGTCCCATTATGATCTCCTTTTGCCAAATGAGGAAACAGAGGTACAGAAAGTTTCATCAACTTGCCAAAGAATACACAGAAACTATTTGCCAGAGATAGGATTTGATCCTACACACTTAGGCTGAATGGTCCATATTCTTAAGTAGAGTATTTACATTCATTTTAATTATTAGAGAACTCTTTTTTCATTAAGTTAATCAGAGCAAAATTTTCATTGTAATATGAAGTTAATCAGAGAAAAATTTTCATTGTAAAATGTCTCATTGTAATAGTTGAATAAAATGTCTTAACTGAAATTTTCTATTGGCTCAATTTTTGTTAGAAGTAGAATTTTCCTCATATTTCACCACAGAGAATCCACTGTAAAATTTAAATTTACATAGGATCTATTGTGAGAAATTTTATCTTGTCTCAGTTACTCCAGGATCACTGTAATAGAACCAGATCTGTAACATGAGAAGAACATGTTTCTGCCTTTAAGTACTGAGATGCTAGGTATAAAGACAAAAAAAATATGATTATAATTATAGTTTTAGTTTTATTTATAGGCATTCATAATTCATATAGAGAATCTTGTATACAGACAGAGGAAGAAAGAGAATTATATATATGTGCTCATGTGCCACAAGAAGGGTTGAAGATTGGGCTCCTCCCCAGGCCCAGAATCTGAATCCTAACTGGCCTAAACAAATCATGGTAATTACATTCCCCTCACTGGTAATTATAAATGGTATTTAGCACAGTTATGGCCAGTGAGATACACTGGGGAAGTCAAATGGTTGGAGTTCTAGCAAAATTCTCCTAATTCTATTGCACTGGATTAACCAGCGTAGAACCAAGAACCTGCTACCCTCTGAACAGGTTGTTCTGTGGGATAAAATTATCTTGTTACTTTAAGCCAATGTTCTCAGGTTTCCCATTACATAGGCAATGTAACTATCCTTTCATGGGTAGGTCTAAGAAAGATGATATAGATTGGGGTGAACAAACATTTGCTAAAAAGAACCAGTAAGCACTTTCAGCTCTGCAGGTCATACAATTTCTGTCACAGTTATGCAACTCTGCCCTCATTCAACAGAGCACCTGTAGATAACACCATCCAAGTGGGTGTGTCTGTGTTCTAATCAAACTTTATTTACAAAACATTTTTTTAAATTAAATTTGTTGAACAAATGCCTGCTCAGACATAAAATCAACAAGTATAAAGTCAGCTGGAGACCCACAGATATGTCTTTGAGTCACATTCATAATTTTGAACCAGAGAGATAGTGGGAGGGGGTCCTAGATGGGGTTCAATCCCAGCCCTGTTAACTTCTTTTCTGTGTGGCCTTAATTAAACAAGTGACCCAGCTTCTCTGAACCCTGGTTTTCTTATGGGCAACACAGGGATCATGTAGTATCTCCCCATAATGTTGAGATATTGGAAGTGAAGTCTAAAGTACTCTGCAGAGTGTCTGGCCCCTAAGACTTCAGGTCTTACTCATTTGTCCTCTGTGGTTTCTGCGGAGTCACTATAGCTAACACACTCCTTCTGCCTGCAGGAGCTCAGGTGCTTGGTAAATGAAGTTATTGTTGCTGTTTTATAAATAATGCAAAACCAGATTTATTTGCATGCACAACGGTGAGGATTAGGACTTTGGGTAGAACAGGAGAGCAATTTTCTGTCAATTGGAGAGCAAGATTCTTAAATAGCTGACTTTGGGATCTACTATAATGGGACAGTGTTGCCTTCAGAAGTGATGTCTCTTTACTGATGCTTCAGCAGGCTCTTCAAACATGCCTTAGTGCCAGGCTAGCTCTTCTAATTCCTTCCGACAGCCAAGATGGGTTCAAATGGATTTGGTTCACTGGCCACTGTTTGCCAACCTCTGATGTAGATGATATTCTCATGCATTTTGAATTAGACTATGATTTGGTGAATCAAAGTCTCTACACTGCTTTATTATACAGTAGAAACTTATAGTTGCACATGGGAAAAAACAAACCCAAACTGACTTTCTCAGTGAAGAAGACGTCTTAGCCTTTATAACTAGAAGGTCCAAGCATAAATTTAACATTCGTCTAGATTTGATCCAGGAGTTCAGATAAGATTATTAAGTAATTTCATTCTCTCCATCTCTTGGATTAGCCTTCTGCTGGCTGGATTTATCCTCAGGGCAACTATAATGGTCCCCGGCACTTCATGGCTCACTTCTTTCTGCCAGCAGTTCCAAGGGAAGAGATATCTATGCAAGTCCTGGGATTCACTGGAATCAAACCAGTTTGGGAGATTTGTGTATCCCTACACCAATCATGTTAGACTAGCACAATTGGAATTATGCTAATGATTCAATAGTGTGCCAATAATAAAACTAATCTTTCTGATACACCCTTAAAGTCAAAAGTCATTGCTGAATCATACAGACCAAGAATGGGCAAATAACAATCCCCAAAGGTAACATAGAATACTGAGATAGAGATGACAGGTAACAAATATCGACTATGTTTACTTCTTGAATATTTGAATACAATTTCCATGAAAAGTTATATGAACATTGTAGAATATGTAAGCAATGATTATCACCTTATCTACAAAGCCAGTTTTGACCCCTAACAGGAAATGACTACCCCCTGCTCTGTGCTCCTACAGTTCTAACCTCCCACTCCATATCATATCATCATAGCCCTTCAATGCCTTAAACCACTTGTTTAACATGTATATAACAACATATATCTCCCCACTTGTGGCTGCATTTTCCATAATGGTAAAGAAGTCATCATTTCACTGTGTATCTCAATTAATTTCATAATGCCTGACAAATAGTAGGAACCATAATAAATGCTGATTTCTTCAATAAATTATCTCCAGAATTAATCATATAATAAATAACAATATTAAAAGATATCAGATTATATTAAGTAATCAGACTACTTGTTAGGCTGACACTCTACAGTTGATACCTACCCCCCACCTCCTCCCAAAGACTCCAAATAAAGCTTTATTTTTGTTCAAAATCATTTGTATATTATAGAGATTTATTGACCCATGGGAAGAGAAATACATAGAAATAGAGTAGTACAAAATCCAGACTCCAGCATCTAATTTGGGGCTTTGATGACACTGTTTAAAATTAAGATTGAAGAGTTTGTCAAGAATACAGTTGCTAGACAGTCACTGAATTTACAAGATTTTATCAATTATCCCAAACTGCTTAATTCTTTCAAGGGATTATATGTTGTCCTAGAGGCAAAAAGCTGTGTCAGGAGGAACACTGAACAGAGAGTAGGAATATTTAGGGTCCTGTCTTAAATATTGCACTTGATGGCTATATGCCCTTGAGTAAGTCATTTAATACCCTTGTACTTTGAGTTCTTCATGAATAAAATGAAACAAGTGGGGGGCACTTGGGTAGCTTAGTCAGTTAAGCGTCTGCCTTTGGGTTGGGTCATGATCCCAGGGTTCTAGGATCATTCCTGGTATCAAACCCCACACTGGGCTCCTTCCTCTGGAGGAGGCCTTCTTCTCCCACTCCTCTCCCTCTGCCTGCCACTCCCCCTGCTTGTGCTCTCTCACTCTCTATGTTAAATAAATAAAATCTTTAACATGAAACAAGGGAACCATGAGATCTTAAGCTTCATTCCAGTCAAATAGTTTATAATCCTGCCACATACATAGGGTATAAAATGTGCTTGGTTGACATTTATGTGGGGGAAATAGAATTGAGATTTGAGTATTTTTCTAATACATTTTTAAAAGATTTTATTTACTTATTTGAGAGAGAGGGAATGAGAGAGATCACAGAAGGAGAGGGAGAAGCAGACTCCCCACTGAACAGGGACCCCATGCGGGGCTCAATCCAAGACCCTCGGTTCACGACTTAAGCCGAAGGCAGACACTTAACTGACTGAGCCAACCAGGTGCCCTGAGACTTGAGTATTTATTTTTTTTAAGATTTTATTTATTTATCTAACAGAGAGACACAGTGAGAGAGGGAACACAAGCAGGGGGAGTGGGAGGAGAAGCAGCAGGGTTCCCGCAGAGCAGGGAGCCTGATGTGGGACTCGATCCCAAGACCCTGGGATCATGACCTGAGCTGAAGGTAGACTCTTAATGACTGAACCACTCAGGCACCCCAGACATGAGTATATTTTAAGCATACTTTTTATTTTAAAATTATTTTAGATTTACAGAAAATTGCAAAGGTAATAGAGTTTCCAAATACCCTACACCTACTTCTCCCTATTATTATCACTTACATTAGTGTGATACATACATTTGTCATCATTAACTGATACTTTATTACTAAAATCCATGGTTTATTCAGATTTCCTTAGTTTTAACTTAATGTCTTTTTACTGCTTTAGGAACCATCCAGGATAGCACATTATATTTAATTGTCATGCCTCTTTAAGTTCCCATTGGCTATGAGACTTTTTTCACACTTGCCTTGTTTTGATAACCTTGACAGTTTTGAGGAGTGTTGGTTAGGAATTTTATAAAATGTCCTTCAGTTGAGATTTGTCTAATGTTTTCCATGATTAAACTGGGGCTGTAAATTTGGGGCATGAAGACCACTGAGGTTAATGTACCATTCTTATTATCACATTAATTCAAGGTACATATTATCAGTATTATTTAAGACTGTTGGTGCTGACCTTGATTACCTAACTGAGGTAAAGAGACATGAGGTTTTTTAAATTCAAAAATCATGTTGTGCCTTCTGTGTGTCTAGTACTGTGCTAGATGTTGAACAAATAAACATGGTGCCTGCCCTCATGGAATATACCATTGAATAGAAACTTAACCAAATAATTTCATATCTAATTGTATCCATATCTATACCTATGCCATCATACACACCTATATTTAAAACAGGGGCACATAATTTAAATTGGTTGGTCAAGAAAGCCTTTCTGGGAAATAGCATTAGCTAAGACTATAAATCATGATTAAAAGGCTAGACAAAGAGATTTGCAAAGAGACTTGAAGACAGAGAGAATCGCTCAGCTGAGCACCTGACAGAGCCGATTAGAAGAGAGAGAGAATGAAAGGGAGGGAGGGCAGGGGAGATGTAGGAAAGGGCCTGAAATGATGGAAGTTGGAGGGTAACCAGAACAGCCTTAGCAGTTCTGTGAGCTTGATTAAACTTCAGACAGGATTCTTCCTGATTACAGGCCCCAAGCCTCCCTTTTCTTAGAGCATTTACTTCAGAAAACATGCAATTGTAAATTCTTTCCCTAATCTTTTGAAATGTAAGTCATTTTACAATCCAGATATGTCTTTCTAAAGAACCCGGGAACCATGTTCCCTTTGAAACATAATCACTGACGGAGTTAGCCCCCTATCTCCCAGTCTCCTTAGGAGGCCAGGAGCCCAAATTCAAAAAGGGAAAACTAGCAAACACAGATGGACTGGTCACATTGACCCTCTCTTCTAGTATACTTCAGAACCTTTCCATTAGCTCACCCCACAGTTTTAAATATCCCCACCCTTTCTTTCAGCCAAGATGAGCTCAATCCTTCAACCTACTCCAATAGTTTTGTAAAAATTTTCTTTTCTATGTAATTGGTCTGATGCAAACCAAGAATACCTAGAAAAGGTGAGGGAAAAAGGTTTACAAAATATATTTGAGGGCAACAGAGAGCAAGTCCCTGAGAACTTGAGAGGCCAAAACCCCAAAGGGAAAGGGAAGCCAACAATAGGCATCAAATTTACCAGCATTAATTTACCAGCATTAATCCATAGCGGTGACTGAGTGTTTAAGAATTTGAGTCAAATTTTCAGAAGTTTCATCTGGAATGATTGTCCCAAGCATTTCTTGCCCTTCTTTATACACACACACAAGGAACTTACCTGCCTTTGATATCTGGGTTGTATCTGACTGCATTGAACAATAGTATACCAAAGTGGTATCTGAAATTTCTTCTGTCGTGGGATATAGCCACCATACTGTGAGAAAGCTCCTAATGCCACATGAGAGGTCCACATGGAAGATGTATACAGAGGGATGGTCACAGCTTTATTATTCATTATAATTCACAGTTGAGACAGCCCAAATGTTTATCAGCATTAGAAGGTGGTAAATATTTTGTGATATGTTCATACAATGGACACCAGAGAGAATGAAAATAAACTGGTATGTGGAACAATATGTGTGAATCTCACAAACATATTATTGAGTTGAAAACATACAAATCTAATCAATGTCCTGTTAAAAGTCAGTAGATACCCTTAAAGTGGAGTGGAAATGCTCTGGCTGGTGGGAGCGTGGGGGGAACTTCTCTAACACTAGTATGTCCAATTTCTTTACCTGGGTGGTGTCTCTATGGATGTGCTCAATTTGTAACAATTTATTGAGCTGTTCTATTTGTTATAATTCAGTTGTATGTGTGTGCTTTTTTTTTTTTTAAACAAAAACAACTTCAAAATGAACGGAAAAAGAAAACCTTTCTTTATCCATGGCTAATAGATTTTACCAATACTTTAGGCAGCAGGAAGAGAAACTGAAACTATGAAAGAAATAAGAAGCTCTAACTGTAGCTGTTGTATTTATACAATAGCAATGGGATTTATTTTATTGTCTATTGTGTAATCTTACTTGTATTGGTGTCAAAAATCTGTCCCCTTTCCTGGTGTTTAGCTCATTTCCGTAAACCTTTTGGAGTCCATATTACTGGAAGGCTTAGCTTTTCTGTTTTCTTTCTGGGGAGACCTCAGATCCGTTTCCTTGTCACTCCCTGATCTCATTCTGTTTCAGTAAATGGATTGTCTTCTGGGCCAAAGCAGTTCATGTGGAAATGCTCAATTGTCTTATCCTTCTGCATATTTACATTTCTAATTTACATTTCTCTATCGAGTTTCTGTCTTTAAATGTCACACACTGATGACTTTCAATCTGAGCAATAAAGCTTCTTAGTGTTCACAGAGCAAACAACCTTGTCTGCCTATCAAACATGAAGTATCAGAGAGAAATGTGACTGTGAAGCCATTTCCACTGGTTCAGGGAGTTTTCTCTCACCTATTCACTTAGTGCCATTAAACCTGACAGCTTCCAGCCTTCAAATGATTCCTGTGGCGTTAAAAGTCTATGTGTATTTCATGTCATTCAGCTAGTTTATAATGCTTGCTTAGCTCTTTCCTCTCCACAGAGCTCCTGTGCTCTTCTTTCTCGATGATAATTGTACGTTTTTTCCACCTGTTCTTTCACTGAGCTACTGGGCACATTTCTGTACCATTTGCTGCCATTTAAAAAAAAAAAATTACAGTGATATTTAGCTTTTTTGCTTTTGGGTTTGATAATATAGCACATTATTACTATACTGTGCTAAAGCATGAAGATACACAGCTGAAAATGCATAACTACAGAACACCATTGATTTATTAAGTGACTTTTGAGTGTATGTTTTCTTTAGGAACAGCTGTGAAAAGCGTTGTTATAATTTGGAAGCAATGACACAGACACACAATCTCTTAGAGAGATAAAATAACAAATAAATTATATCGAGAAAGACCTACAGAATTTCAAACTAAGTGGCCTTTTTAAAGATCCAGTTCAAACCTGTAAGTTTATAGCTGAGTCACCTGAAGTCTAGAATGGTAAAAAAATGCCTAATGCTTTCGAGCCAGTAAGAAAGGCAGACCAACATTGAAAACCAGGCATGCTCTCTACCACACAACATATATATGTATAAACAAGTGCTAAAATACAACAATAAAAACAGTTTTGTGAAGTGCCAATAATTCTTATTATCTACTGCAGATAACATCCATGGAAACAATTTTGCCATAGTTTAATTTTGCTTACTTACTAGGCAACCTCAATTTTCTTCAACAAGTAATAGCAACTATCTTGCCCTCACCTTAGAATGAAAAACCAGGGTGACCTTCTCAGTATTAGATCCCTGAAAGAAAGTGCCCTCTATAAATATCTTCTGTCACAACTTATATAAAGATGTTTGAAAATAACAGAGGCCGAACTGTTCTATTGTAAATAAGTTATGGAATTATGCCAAGATGGAAAAACCATAATATGGCCAAGAAAGAAAGGGAGAGTAGGAAAGAAAGAAAAGGAGAAAAAGAAAAGAAAGAAGGTCAGTGAGCAGTTGTAGGATGAGAGAAGGAAGAGAAGGGGCGGGGAAATAAAATCCAGGTGGGCTCACTGTGAAGAGGTGAATTCAGACTATTCTATGAAATAGAGGGTCACACCAAGAATGACAGAGCCCTTTTGCAAGTATCTTTGGGGGCCAACCCTGAAGCACCTTTACAGAATGATATGAAACCTACTAATAGTAAAATTTTTATCTCTAGAATTACAAATAGATTTCACTGCCACTGGAAATGAACATAAAACTTATGTGATAAAATCGCCACCCCAAGGAAACTTTCTTTTTCATATGCAAGCAAAGCCTTCACATACTAATGAAATCTGTTTTTATTTCCAATGGTACTTTTGATTGATATGTTGACAGTGGGCTACTCTGTTGAAAAATATTTCAATGAAACTAGTCCTTTCAAATGTTGAAATAATACTAAGTAATTTAGAAGAAAATAAAATGGACAGGTTCATAGATAACAAACACATCTGTCATTAAGCCTGAAATGTTAACAGTGAATTCCGGATGAATTGAGATGACTAGATAAAGAAATAATTATGAATACTTTCACATTTAGTAAACAATCCCAGAAAGATTTGCTAACATTAAAGGGACATTAAACAACAGCATGAAGTTAAGTAGGAAAAGTAAAGGGGAATAGCATTGTTCAAGAGTGAGTTGAAGGATCAGGTCTTTAATCATAAATTAAAATATCAAAGAGGCAACCCATGGAATGGGAGAAGATATTTGCAAATGACAGTACAGACAAAAGGTTGATATCCAAGATCTATAAAGAACTCCTCAAACTCAACACACACAAAACAGATAATCATATCAAAAAATGGGCAGAAGATATGAACAGACACTTCTCCAATGAAGACATACAAATGGCTATCAGACACATGAAAAAATGTTCATCATCACTAGCCTTCAGGGAGATTCAAATTAAAACCACATTGAGATACCACCTTACACCAGTTAGAATGGCCAAAATTAGAAAGACAGGAAACAACATTTGTTGGAGAGGATGTGGAGAAAAAGGAACCTTATGCTGTTGGTGGCAATGCAAGTTGGATGCAGCCACTTTGGAGAACAGTGTGGAGATTCCTCAAGAAATTAAAAATAGAGCTTCCCTATGACCCTACAATTGCACTACTGGGTACTTATCCCAAAGATACAGATGTAGTGAAAAGAAGGGCCATCTGTACTCCAATGTTTATAGCAGCAATGGTCACAGTCGCAAACTGTGGAAAGAACCAAGATGCCCTTCAACGGATGAATGGATAAGGAGGATGTGGTCCATATACACTATGGAGTATTATGCCTACAGAAAGGATGAATACCCAACTTTTATAGCAATGTGGACGGGATTGGAAGAGATTATGCTGAGTGAAATAAGTCAACCAGTGAGAGTCAATTATCATACGGTTTCACTCATTTGTGGAGCATAACAAATAGCATGGAGGACATGCGGAGATAGAGAGGAGAAGGGAGTTGAGGGAAATTGGAAGGGGAAGTGAAGCATGAGAGACTGTGGACTCTGAAAAACAACCTGAGGGTCTTGAAGGGGCAGGGAGTGGGAGGTTGGGGGAACAAGGTGGTGGGTATTAGGGAGGGCACATATTGCATGGAGCACTGGGTGTGGTGCAATGAATACTGTTACACTGAAAAGAAAAAAAATATATCAAAGATGTTGACTTGCAAAGGCTATCATTTGAAAAATACAACATTTATTTGATAAATTATTTGGGCACACATTGTAAGCAACATTTTGGTTTGTTTTTAATTTAATGAATGACTTGAGCCTGTAAACCTATTATCTTGGCATTATATAAACAAAACCATTAGACTTTCCTTTGTTTTTTTTTTTCCTTTAGTAATCTAAGTAAACAAAAATGAATTAATCATAATCTTTGGTTCATAGTGCACTATTGTCATTGTTGTGTGAATGGTCCACTTCTATTCATCCATTTACTCATTTACATTTTAAAATTATTTATTTTTTAAAAAATGGTAAATAAGCAAAATTAACAACTTATTATTTTAAGAATTTTTTAATGTATAGTTCCTGGTATTAAGTACATTGACACTGTTGGGCTACCATCACGACAGTCCATCCACAGAAGGTTCTCCATCTTACAAAACTGAAACTCTACTCCACTCCTCTTCCCACCAGCCCTTGGTAGCCCCTATTCTACTTTCTGATTCTGTAAATTGGACTAATGTAAGTACCTCATTTGAGTAGAATCATAACAGCATTTTTCTTTTTGTGACTATCTTATTTCACCTCACCTTATGTCCTCTAGTGTCATGTTGTAGCATTTGTCAGAATGCTTTTTTAAGGTTGAATAATAGTCCTTTTTAAGGTTGAATAATAGTCATTGTACCACATTTTGTTTATCCGTTCATCCATCGATGGACATTTGGATTGCTTCCATCTTTTGATTATTATGATCAAGGCTGCTATGAACATGGGTGTGCAAGTATCTTTTCCTGTCCCTGCTTTCAATTTTTTTTGGATATAGACCCAGAAGTGAGATTATTGGGTCATAGGGTAGTCCTATTTTTAATTTTTTGAGGAATCTCCATACTGTTTTCCATTGCAGCTGCATCATTTTACATTCTCACTGGCAGTACATAAGGATTTCATTTCCTCCTCACCCTCACAAACACCTACTTCTGTTGCTCTTTTGATCATGGCCATGGTAATGGGTGTGAAGTGGAATCTCATCATCAATTATTTATTTACTTTTAATACTCTAAAAAATATCCCCAAATCTATCCCCTAACCAGAACTTGAATATTTTAGCTATGTGCATGCTCCTCCCTCACCTCATTTCTTCCTCTGTCTCTCCCTAATGATAATCTAAGATCATTGCTTAGCATTTCTTATTTTTTATAAATATGTATATAGTTTATGACCAAATTTCTCTACTTTTACTTGAACCATGACTATCACTCCTGAAGAAAAAAAGAATTTAACAGATATGTGAAACAGATATGTCTCTCTAAGTAGGAACAAAAATAGTCATGACCACATAGCCACTAAGAAGCCAGTTAAACTTGTTCACTTCTTGTGGTTACAATAACTTGATGAAAATTTTTATGTTAATTAGTTAATTCATTCTAAACTAGTCAATGTAATGAATAGTAGGTAACTATACCAGGCATTGCAGAATGTCCAAATATGAATATAAACAGTCCCTCCATCAATACTGAACTTGTTATCTAGTCATTTTTTTATCTGCTTTATGTATGTATTCAAGGCTATGGCATACACAAAGAAGTTTAATAGACATTACCCTCTTCACAACCTTGCAGGATTGTAAGGTCTGTATTCTTAAGCTGACATCTTCTGTGGCAGATGCAGGTTTACATTACACCTGTTCCCTTTTCTTTGGGGCACTTACCTAGAATATATTTTCCAGATCTTTTTACAATTACCCATGGCCATGTGCATGGGTTTGGTTAATGGATTCTGGAAGGAAATGATGCACACTCCCTCTGACGCTGAAAACCTCATGCAAACTTCCACTCACTTTTCACCCCTGTCTGCCAGTCGAGGACACTGAAGCCCTAGGGAATGGTGGAAACACAAGTTAGAGCCTCCATCCATGAATCACGTTTATAGATGTCTGCCTGCTGAACAGTCACACAGAAGAGCTCCTGAGCAATCAGTTAAACTCCCACAGTGTTAAACCACTTTGCAATTGTTCAGGGCTAATCTTTCACGGGGGATAGCATTTACTTTATCTAAAATTCCTCCTGCTTCTGAAGGGATCCTGATCCAAGCAATTATAAAAGCCAGAATTAGAACCTTAGGACCTTAGGTTCTCTGAGGTTCAAATTCTCGTTTTGTCATTTTATTTAATTTACTCATTCAGCAGTTATTATTACACACAATTTTCTTTTACCATTAGTGAAATAGCAGGGAGGCAAATGGACAGATCATTGTTTTCATGGACTTTATTTTCTAGAGTAGAAATTTGACAGATAATAAACCAGTAAGCATATTAGTATACAATATGGTAATGATAAGTGTTAGAAAAATGCTTAGTGAGAGGCTAAGTGATTTGGGGGAGATATTCAGATTAAAAAAATAAAGCCCTAGACAAGAATGAATTAAATATTTCAGAGAAATATTAAAAAGCTGAATATCACTAAGATTAGAAAATGTATTTCAGTTATTTTAGCTAAATATGACTCTATTTAAAATGCATTAACAGCTATGAGCATCTTTTTCAGTATAGATATAAAGAGAATAGCAATATTTAACTTACAAGGGTAAAATTTTTGAAGGAGTATATTTAATGAGATAAATGACTATCATTTGGTGGATATCAAAGAATGATAACTGATTAGTGAATTTTCTCAAGTGTGTTATTCATAAACCTTAAAGTGTCAGTCAGGTAAAGAGAAGGAAATGTTACAAGTCAGCAGTGGAATAATTCCTAAATGCTGATCCAGACAAAAGACTTATTGGAATTTAGAGGAGGAAAGTGACAGGAAAAAAATGGCATTGGGCTTGGCTTTAAAGGGTGAAAGAGATTTGGTTAGGAAGAATTAAAGAGAGAGGAACAACCTGTGTTAATGAAATGCAAGGAGGAAAAAATAGGTATGAGAGTGAGTAAACCAGTTGGATGAAGTGAAAACTATAGTCAAAGAGCAATGAAAGCTCTGGTTTTAAATACAGGCTCGATCCATAAAACAAAGGGCCTTGAATGCCGAGGTAAGGCATCTTGTAAACACAATTCAGCAGTAGAAAGATCACACCAAAACTGATTAATTGATTCTAGGAAACTTCTCTCAGCCATCTGACAGTTTATTCAGCATAATGTCAATCATTGTCAGTCTCTCAACCAGAGGCACAGTTTATGAAAACAAACAACACGTTTCATTCGTAGAGAACTTTAAAAAGCACCTGTCACAGTGCCCTGCCCACAGTCTATATATAATGCATATTATTCTTTACAGATATATCTAATCACCTCATACACATGTCAGTTAGCAGAAGATGAAATTAGTTCTTTACAGATTTGCATCATGTTTCTCCCATTGTCCCAAAATGAGAAGACATGAGAATACTGAACAAATTAGTTCTGGTAAAGAAATATATTTAAGTTGACTTGCTTTAATTAAATTTACATCTTTACCTCTACTATAACTGAATAGAAATTTAAAGGGCATTTATTTTTCATTAGCATTACAAATGAAAACACTCTGTTTTTTAAAGATTTTATTTATTTATTTGACAGAAAGATAGAGCCAGAGGGAATGGCAGAGAGGGAGAGAGAAGCAGACTCCCCACTGAGCAGGGAGCCTGATGTGGGGTTCAATCCCAGGCCCCAGGGATCATGACCTGAGCTGAAGGCAGACTTAAACATCTGAGCCACCCAGGCGCCCCCAAAATGAAAACACTCTTAAGAATAGAAAGAGAAGAACAAAGGAATAAGCAAAAGATGTTCACCTTGTCCCCATCTTCAGACAAAATAACTTCCAACTTCAAAGTTTTTTTCAATAATAAAATAAAACTCATCCTTCCAACAATATAAAGACTGGTTAACTCCTCTCTCCCTTTTATTCTACCATACAAGGGGGCAACCATGATAGGGAGAAAGATTTTGACCAAACATGTAATTCCGTTGTTTTTTTTTTTAAGATTTTATTTATTTATTTATTTATTTATTTATTTATTTATTATCAGAGAGCGAGAGCACAAGGAGGGACAGCAGCAGTCAGAGGGAAAGGGAGAAACAGGTTCCCCCCACCAGCAGGGAGCCAGATGTGGGGCTCAATCTCAGGACCCAGGGATCATGACCTGAGCAGAAGGCAGTTGCTTAACCGACTGCGCCACCCAGGTGTCCCCAAAGGTATAATCCTTTAAGGGACATTGGCAAGTTGTACTGCAGCCAGGTCCAGTGAGATTTTTGAGGACAGTCCCAAATGGGACCTGAATGGTGTATTCATTGTTTTATCTGTAATTATGGGTTTCCTTTTCTTCTTATCCTGTGGCAGTAGACTGCTACAAAAGACACATATGGAAAGGGGGGGTGCGGGGAAGGCCCTTATAAGCTGTATGTTAGAAGATCCTAAGAAGATGGCCAAGTAGGGAGCACCAACAATCTATCTCCCTACTCAACAATTACACGGGTAAAATCTGTCTGAGTTAACTATTTTAGAACTCTAGAGGCCATCGAAGTTTGGTCACTTCCAGGGGATGGTAAATTAAAATTATTTTTGTCAAATTTTACTCTTTCTTATCCCAAAATAGCTCCCTGTCCACCACCTGTAGCCAGATGACAGGCGGCTGTGCACATGCTCTGGGAGCAGCTTATGGGGACCAGGTGGCCATTAAAGACCCTGTATAACAGATATTAGGGATCTGCCTTCTGATCATACACTGAAATATGGTTAAAATGGCAAATCTTAGGTGTATTTTACCAGAAAAAAAAAATGCTACATGTTTTCAAGATCAGGTATGTATGAACACTCACACTTACTTGCATGCTGACTTTTTGAAAGAGTAAAAGAAACAGAAATATTGCTCTCATTAGAAGATTGCTTTTAGAGTAACAAAATTATATAACAATATGCCAGAATTAAAATATAACAAAAAGTTTGGCATAAAGAGAAAAAAACTAACCCCAAACTACATAGGCATAGAACTACAAGTTTTAAAAGTTTTTATACATTAACTATCACTTTTATATCACTTTTTAATTGATTATTTTAATTTATTTAAATGAAAAACAAAAACAAAACCAAACAGTTCACATATGTCTCCTACCCTCTACCTCCCTGCCTCTTGCAACTACCAGTCTGTCTCTATATTTTCTGTGAGCTTGGTCTTCATTCTTGTTTTGTTCTTGTTTTTGATTCCACATGTAAGAGAGATCATAAGTATTTGCCTTTCTCTACCTGGCTTACTTCAGTTAGCATAATGCCTTTAAGGTCCATCTGTGTTGTGGCAAATGGCAAGATTTCATTCTTTTTAAGGCTGAATAATAATAGTCCACATATATATGCCACAATGTCTTTATTCATTCATCCGTCGATGGACACTGATGTTGTTTCCTTACCTTGGCTATAAATAATGCTGTGATGAATATGAGGATGTAAATATCTTTTCAAATTAGTGTTTCACTTTCTTTCAATAAATATCCAGAAGTGGAATTGATGGATTATACAGTAGTTCTATTTTCTAGATTCAGCCCTAGGTCTGTTTTTCCCTGCATTATACTGCTTTTCAGAGCCCCTCATTGACCTTACCAGTAAATTTTAAAAATTTCTTTTTTATGTAATAGAGGCCAAGAAACAGAGAGATTAAAAACACTGTTTCAATGGTGGTGAAACAGCCTATTAAGTCTATCAATAGTCCAATCAATAGACATAATTGACCACTATTGAATAAACCACTGTTTAATAAAAAGTCAGTCAATTTTATGTTAAGATCCCTGATCCAGTGTTCTACACCATTGAAATAACTTACTGTTTTACTGACTTCTCATTTTGCCTCATTGCCGTTGTAGCTTTTAGATATAGTTTATGTCTTTCAACTACAGTAGTAAAACAATAAAATTAAATGAGGACTTACATCTCTAGTTGTCTGGTTTTCTTTGTTGCCAGTATACAATTATTGAAATTCAGCTTAACCTAATTGTTTTGTTTTTAATCTGGATTGTTTTTGTTTTAACATGAAAATTTCTAGGCACCGCTTAAGCCCTGTTAAGTTAGAATCTGTCCTGATGAACTCCCATCAGCCTATTAATAATTTTCCCATGTTAATCTAATGGCTATAACACATATATTTCATCTTCAAACCCTCCACCATCATGTCTCTTTTCCTAGTTACCTATGATAACCATACCAAGATTAGAACAATAATTAGTAGTCCTCTTATCTGAAGAGCTTTGCAAAGCTCTTTGCCTCAACTAAATTTTGAAAAATACCAAAACAAAGAAATCAAAGGCTGACAGAATTTCTTAAGGCTCTCTCCATTCACTGACAGACAAAAGCCTGATCAGCACCAGTCTGTGTAAATCACAGGATCAGGCTAGAAAAGACAGGAAATCTAGAGCTTCTAAAAAACAGCAAAAGGGCAATTTTAGACTTCGCTAGCATTCTACTCAAGTTATGAGCAGTACTAACTGGGCAAAGCTCAGCATTCCCTTTCTGCTGAACAGAGAACTGACTTGCAAACTCATTCTGCTGAGTCATTTCATAACGTATTTAGCAGAACTGAGTTGCCTGATTTAGTAGTTTCCTTCATTTTTGAGTCAAGGCTGTGGCTTCCTATCAGCACAGCACTGATCTGCTGAAACTGATGTTCACATCTCATGGTAACTAGATTAAGAATTCTTTGAAAGTAGAGACAATCTTTATATATATATTTACTTATTTTTATTGTGGTAAAATATGCTTAATAAAATTTACTAACCATTTTTAAGTGTACAGTCCTTGGGCACTAAATACAGTCACGTGTCGCATGTCACACATACATCTATATCTATGTTTACATCTATATTTCTATCTCTATCATCTGTTTATCATCTATCATCTCTCTAGCTATCTCTCCACAGAGAGTGCTATATATAACTGCAAGAACAAAATAAAAATGTATCTTTCAGTTTCCTGAATAGACATACTAAAATTTCTCTGCTTTTTGATGAGCCAGTATATTTTTTCTTATAACTCATACATAATTGAAAACAGCAAACAACTTACTTGTCATAAAGAACTTTTATGTGATAGTAAAAGATCCTCTTGCACATGTTAGTCATAAACAGCACACTGAAGTCAAAAGTAAATGGCATGAACAAGAAATTTCATTAGATTTTAAATTAGGACAAATAAAATTCCACATGTTATGGCTTCTATTAAATTCAGTTCAATTAAACACATATTTATCGCATGTCTATTATGTGCCTGGCATTGTGCTAGGGAAAGGATGCAAAGATAAGCAAAAACGTCACAAAATGTGACATTCACAGTCTGGTGGAAAAGAACATGAATCAAATAATCACACTGCTGATTGTCTAATTATATGTTGAGATAAAATATGTGAAGGGTAGCAACATGGACCTATAAAAGCATAGGATAAAAAATTTTAAATTTTAAAAAATAAAACCCTATGATAATAATAACTGACAGTCTAAGAAATCAGAGATGACTGTCTGAGGAAGTGGCACTTGAAGCTGGTAAGGAGAAGTTTACAAAGCAAATGGGGGCTGGGAGATGGGCTCTGTGTGTTTTACAAAGTGAAGAAAATCCAGTGTCGTTGGAGAATTAATTAAAGAATGTCATGAAATATAAGGCCATCAGCACTCTTCATCTTGCTTGTGTGATCTTTATAAAACATTTTTAAATTTTTGTATGATTTACTTTTCTCACTTGGGAGACATGGTACTATTTTTTTTATTATTATTATCTCAAAGATCCCTTTCATTCAAAAACTATAGAATTCTTAACATTCTACTGCATAATTGTAAAGTCCAGGGTGCTGTCCCTGGTGCTAGAAAGTAGCTGTAATCTAAGCTGCAGTTCTCAAACCTGACCAGGCTTTGGAATCACCAAAAACACCAGGCTCAAGATATATTGAATTATGATCTTCAGGACTAGAGTCCTTGAGTTTGTATTTTTGTAGATATCAGAATATGAGCTTAATGTCAGAATCCAGTTTAATATAATTTAACTATAAGTACTGAGCACTTGTTAAGAGTCAAATATTGCTGTATGTTGGTGTTATAAAAGCCCCCAAGTGAGGACAGTTTACAAGTTGTAGATGTGTTAGTAGTGGTGCTGCTGGTGGCAGTAGTATTAGGAGTAGTTTGGGTGAGTTTGATAATTTTATAAAAAGAATGTGGGGGCACCGGGGTGGCTCAGTGGGTTAAAGCCTTTGCCTTTGGCTCAGGTCATGATCTCAGGGTCCTGGGATCAAGCCTCACATCCAGCTCTCTGCTCAGCGGGAAGCCTGCTTCCTCCTCTCTCTTTCTGCCTGCCTCTCTGCCTTCTTGTGATCTCTGTCTGTCAAATAAATAAGTAAAATCTTAAAAAAAAAAAAAAAAGGTGGATATCTTACTGGATTCTGGGAACAAAGATATTAGATGGGCAGCTATTATTTATCTTCATGTTTTAAATAGACAAATTAAGATTCAATGATAAGTATATGGCAGTAATATTCTAGTCCTATGAAGAATTAAAACTAGAGATTTAAAAAATATATTTAATGAAAGTAGCCCAAAGTCCACAGTAAAAGTCCAAGGCACAGGTCAGGGGTTGGGGGATGTCATAGCAGAAAATCTCAGCATGAGGGCAAAAATCACAAACAGAACAAAAGTGAACGTATGCTAATCAAGTTCTCCAGACTCCTGCCTTCATTATACAGCAAACGGAACCATTAGCCTCAGGCATGGGCAAGTCCAGTTCGAGGGAGCACTGGGTCAGTGGGTTGCTACTCTACTGCCCTAAGCCATGGAATCTCATTTATCATCCCAGTTGTGTCTGCTAGTCCCTGAAATACACCAGAACAAGAAGAGAGAAATCTGGGTGACTGCATTTTCCTCAGAGCAAGGAGATATGTAAATGGCATGAGTGCAAACCTCATGTTTTATTCATAGTTGTTCAAGTGATAAAATTTTAAGGGAAGTGTCAAGTAAGGCAAATTGATGATTTTAAAGGTCTTGGGTACTTCTGCTCTTGATATATCTCTAGCCTTCCTAAGAAACAGCACTTAACCTCCAAGTTTGCCTTCTGTATAATAGAAGAGAAGAAAATAAAATCATTTTTCTTCATTAGGATGTATAAGAGAAAAATAGAAATAATTGCAAAGAACTTTTCAAGAATGATGTATTAAAACATACTTTTGTCATATATCCAACCAGTGGACACAGAGGATCATGAAGCCCAGAATTGGAGACAAAATATGAGAAAGACCAAGGTCAGGAAGCAAACTAGATGGCCAAGACAGAGTGTCCTCTGTGATTGTGGCTAACAAGACATCACGTGCCCTGAATGAGATTAGAATAATTTTGTTGAGCATGGAAGCCTTCCCAGAAGTTACTCATTGTACTGCATGATTCTGAATCATTTTACAAATGAGGGGGAAAAGGTGTCTTCCTGCATATTGTCTGGAAGCAGCAGGCCTTAAATATTGTAAATGGCAAATCTGTACAAATGCAGTTAAAACACTTGAAATTATACCAAAATGAAGAGATGTGATAAAAACAATTGCAATAAGAAAAATGGTGTTATTCATGAAAACAGGAAAAAGGGAAGAATTTTCAGTACTCTGAAGGCAAAGGAAGGTTGATCATCAGATGGCATTTTTCCATTCTTAATTGGAAGTAAGACATGTAGGTGAGAACTGTGACCACCCAGGCTATCCCATCATAAAGGTAATCTCTCTTAAGGACATCCTACTCCTGGAGTACAGGCTAAGAGTCCAAGACAACTGGATTCAAACCTTATTTTTCCCTGATTGTACCTCCTCTTTAGGAGGTGGTTCACTCTGCAGTCATGCTTGAGATGAGGGAATGAGCACTGAGTGTTATGTGCAACTGATGAATAAACAAATTTTACCTCTGAAACTAATAATACACTGTATGTCAATTAAATTGAATTTGAATAAATTTTTTTTTAAAACCGCCTTACAAGATCTCCCCCTTTCCCCAGCCAAATGTCTAACTCTTTCTGGGTCCCGTTTCCACCGCCTCTGTGACCCAAGGGTGGATTTGGAATGCTAACCTCAGAGTCCTCTGCATGTGACCCAAGATAAGCGAGACTGGTTTCCCAGGTTGGTCAGAGGGAAACCAAAGGTCTGAATTGCAAAACTTTTTAAAATGAAGAGACCAGAGCTTCTTTCTGCCCTTGCTATGACCTTCAATAATATAATGCAAGTATATAACCCTTTGTTCTCCTCCTTCCATCATTATTATACTCTTCCTCTTTCTTTAGTTAAAGACTTAGGTCAGGCCTGCAAATTTTGGCTATTGAGTTGCTAAATTGTAAGATAAGGAAATTTAAAGATTCTTTTTTCTTTCTTTTCACAGCTTCTAAGACTATTATCATCTTCCTGCATATCATATTTTTGAATGTTAAATGCTCTCTCTCGTAGCATTCTTTCAGATTACAAATCATAATCTCTACTCTGAATCTGTAGACACACTCAGATGAGGGTCAGGTGTACATTAGTAATTTTCTGAAAATATCTTTCACTGCATTTGTAAAAAATAGTCCCTGGAATATGTTGAGCAGTTAGTAAATTACCCTATTGCTATTTTCAAAATAATAATCATCTGTATTTGTAATAACATTTAATAATAATGCCAATCTAGTACTTATCAACCAAGGAGCATAAATATCTTGAAATTATATGTATAGGTAGATTTTCCTACAAATTCATAAATAAGCTATCATTATTTATTTATCTATCTGTCTATCTTGGTCATTTTACTTAGACTGAGACATCTAGAGTCTGATCTGCCTCCTCCTATGTACTAACAAAATTAGTGTTTTTGAACGCTGATGCTGGAGGGAGAAAGTAGAGAGTCCACAACAGCCCCCTGGGACTAGTGAATTTCAGGTCAGACTCTCCTAGGCTTCACTCACTCTTTTAACAATTGGCCTAAGGACCGGTGAAGAGCTGCCATCTTCCATTGTCTGATATGTCCTCCTGAATGGCAAAGTTTTGTAGAAAACAGGGATATTCTGGAAGCCATGATGACTCCAAAATTACCTTAGAAATAACATCCCAAGTAGCCGAAGGAAATTGTTGTAGAAAGACAATGATTACTGAAAAAGAAGCTTGTGTTCTTGAAATACTTACTCCATGTGGCCTCCTGCTTTCAGATAGCATATGGTTTTGGATGCTTAATGGAAATAGAAGCTTTGTTGGGACACACGGGTGACTCAGTGGCTTAAGCCTCTGCCTTCGGCTCTGGTCATGTCCCAGGGTCCTGGGATCAAGCCCCACATCTGGCTCTCTGCTCAGCAGGGAGCCTGCTTCCCTTTTCCCCAAGCCCCGCCTGCCTCTCTGCCTACTTGTGATTTCTGTCTGTCAAATAAATAAATAAAATCTTTAAAAAAAAAAAAAAAAAAGAAAGAAAGAAAGAAAGCAAGAGAGAGAAAGAAAATAGAAGCCCCGCTGATGGAAGAAATGATCTCACGATGACACTTGACCTCTGCTGGTATAAGTCCGAGCTCTAAGTTCTAGATGATGCTGCACTTCTGTGACAGGTAGGCACTACTGGGATATTCAGTGGTCTTATAGTAAGGAGACAAGCAGCAAATGCAGCTCCCCTGCCCTTCATGTGTCAGAATAGGTCAGTGCAACAAAAAGTGGTTTTCCCAGTAGCCTGGAACAGCATTCAAAATCTGGTCCTCCAGGATGAAAAAATGTGGCATTACAGTGAGCACTTCCCATGGCAATCTATTAGTCTCTATTTAGATTAATTATGGTTGTAGGAAAGGCTTCACCCCACCAGTGATCTGTATCCAAAAAGCCCCATAAGGCTGTCTCCATTATTATTGCTTGTCTCATTTGTTCACTCACTCTTCAGCATGATTTGAGACATACCCAATGGTGATCTTGAAGCAAATATTTCCAGAAAGCCCACCACAGCTTTTGAAATAACTGAATGAAATACTCTGCTCAGAACAATCTCTGTATCCCATTCTGTTTTATTATTCTCTCACTGTACTTTTCTTACTTCAGGTCATCTGCCCGAGTGGAAATGAATTACGGATAGAAGAAAAGTCAGCGATGATGTGGAAATGCATTTTAAATCTTTGTCTTTATAAAAACAACAGTAAATTATAGCAGCAGAGGGCGAGGAGAAAAGTGCCTAGCCTGCCCACACCACTTTCCCAAATTAATTTTTATCTTTCATTTTGAAAATAAATCCTGTAGTAAGATGGAAATTAACTTGCCAATTAAATAGCAAATTATCAAGAATAAGCAAATCATACTTACAAGGCAAATTTGAAAACCTCCCTTCAGTGACAGTGGGAAGTGCTTAAGATGGGCCCTCACCAGTGAAAGTATAGACTACAGAATGGGGCTGAGCTTTGTTTGAGGGACATGTGGGTGGCTTAGTCAGTTAAGAATCCACCTTCAGGGGCGCCTGGGTAGCTCAGTGGATTAAGCCGCTGCCATGGGCTCAGGTCACCATCTCAGTGTCCTGGGATCGAGCCCCGCATCGGGCTCTCTGCTCAGCAGGGAGCCTGTTTCCCCCTCTGTCTCTGCCTGCCTCTCTGCCTACTTGTGATCTCTCTCTGTGTCAAATAAAATAAATAAAATCTTTAAAAAAAAAAAAAAAAGAATCCACCTTCAACTTGGATCATGATCCCAAGATCATGGGATCGAGTCCCAGGTGGGGCTCCTTGCTCAGTGGGGAGCCTACTTCTTCCCCTGCTTGTGTGCTTACTCTTGCTAATAAATAAATCTAAATAAATTAGTAAATAAGTAAATAAATAAATAAATGCTGTTTGAGAAGCAAGTACCTGAAGTCCCCATTGCATATCTTCTAAGGAGAAGTTTTCAAATTTTAGGTTGCCTTAAAATCACCTAGAAGGTTCCTCAAATTGCAGATTGTTGAACCCCACCTCCAGAGTTTCTTATTTAGTAGGTCTTCTGGGGGGACCTATGATTTGACCATTTTAATAACTGTCAGGGGGTGTTGTTGCTCCTCTGGGGACCACAGAGGAAGAACTACAAAGCTGGAGGGCTTTTTTTGGCCATGCTCACACCCTAACTTTTCTTCCTCAAGAGAAGAGGAGTAATTAATATTTGGGGGGAAAATTATGGAACAGGTTTAACTCCACTGTTTTTTCTTTTTCTTAGACCTTATCAGGGCAGGCTTAGGCAGCCTTATCAGAGAGAGGCTTAGGATGCCCGATGCTGAAAACAATTAGAGAACTATCAAAGCATAATTTTCAAAAGTTAAAGATAAGTCTATTGCAAATACACAGTTAACACCAATCAGAGATTTATTTAAGGCAATAATGAGGGAAATGGAGGATTGGTAAAGCTGGTTCAAAAAAGTATAGGAGAGATGGAATTATTTATAGTTAAAAAAACACAGAACCCTGAAATAAGATTATTACAATGTAAAATACAAAAGTACTTAATGTCTAAAAATGTCACATTTGGGGTTATATTCTGTACTGGTTAGAAGACTACTGCATCTCTTTTGAAGAAACATCATTTACTGTATAAAACCATAAATCAATATTTCGCTTCACAGAATCTACGTTTTTATCCATGATAAATAGTAAATCAAACAAAACCACATTCCTCTAAAGTGGGGGGTTAGCAAACTACAGCCAATGAGCTAAATAAATCCAACTCATTACCTGTCTTTGTAAATAAAGTTTACTGGAACACAGCCACACTCATTCATCTACGTAGGTTTGTGGCAGTTTGTCAGCTACAACAGTGAAAATTAAATAATCACCAATAGTCTTATTATAGTGCTTCAACATGACACCTAAAAGCAATGCAGTCACTCTTTTATCCTGCTTCCCACTTTTGAATAGTGTTCTCAACAGAACAAATAAGCTCTAAATAAGGCATCTGAACAGTAGGAGTTTGGAAAGAGAATTGCTGGATTTGTATAGTATCAATTTAGCCAAGCTAAAACTACATTTCCTAGCATCCCCTTCCTTGAGACAAAGACGCCTTCAATATGCCCCTCAGCCTACTAAACCATAAACAGACATCTTCCTGACTCTAGGCTCCTGACCTCCCTTTTCTTAGAACATTTATTTTTGAAAACTTGTAGTTGTAAATTCTTTCTCTGTCTTTTTGAGTTGTAAATCTTTTAAAAAGCCTCTTGCCAGTTTAGCAGCCTAAGACTGTCTTTCTTAAGGAGTAGGGGACTACCCTTTTAAGGAATAATCAGGGAAGATAACACCCCTGCCTCCCAGACTCTCTGGGAGGGGAGAAGCCCAACTTCAGTGGACATCTTGCTCCAAGTTGTCATGAAGAGAAAGTTTAATTTTCCTTTGGGTAAGGTCACTTAACAAACAGGGGGGTCTAAGATTTTCACAACCAAGCCCTTAAAAACTCTTGTCATTTGCTTCAGTAGAGATAAGCCCAGAGTTCTGATATGTCTCTTCATTTGTAATAACCTTGAACAAAGCCTTCATTGCCTATCCGGCATTGTCTGATATAGTTTTTGCTTTGACGTCTATATATTTTGTTATTAGCATGGAACATGAGGGACATTTTTGCATGATATTGAGAAGGCAGAAGTGGGACAGAAGCCATGTATTTTTTTTTTTACCCTCAGGTCAGTGCAAGACAACAAATGGTGTTGTATCTCACATACCTTTGCCCACATGCTAGATGTGAACTGGTTCACAGATCCACAGCCCCTTAAATGAAAGGAAGCCTTGTTACCTGTAGGAAAAATACTCTCTTCCATGAGGAAGGTATATAATGTAAATCTTCTAGCCATCCCTTAAAGAGGTGTGCATCTTTTATTGGGGTGATTGTGCATTGCAAGAGAGGAAATAATCAGATTTTTGAGGGAAAATCAGACATTGACTCTAAACTTAAACCAATTCCTGGAGACCAAAAATGTCATTGTAATGCACCAATTATAGTAGAGGTTAATGGAAGTCTGAAATTAATTGAGTTTTGACTTGGGTCTATCTCACAGGGAACCAATGAGTTTCCACACTCACCCTGTGGTTTATTTCCCAGATTCCAGAATGCATGATTATAATTGACATGCTCAGAAACTGTAAGAATTCCCACTTTGGTTTCCTAACCTATGGAGTGGAAACTATTATGTTAGAGAAAGCCAAGTGGAAGCCACTAGAACTGCCTAGATAGTAAACCAAAAACAACATTGCATTCTTAGAGGAATTTTAGACATTAGTACCATCATTAAAGACTTGAAAGATGCAGGGATAGTGATTCCTGTCACATTCCATTTAACTTGCCTCTTTGGCCTCTGTGGAAGACAGATGGATCTTGGAGAATGACAGTGGGTTTCTACAAACTCTACCAGATGGTGACTCCAATTGCAGTTGCTCCTTCAAATGTGGTTTTGTTACTAGAGCAGACCGGCATATCCCCTGGCATATGGCATAAGGCTATTGATCTGGCAAATGCTCTTTACTCCCTACCTGTTAGCAAAGACCAAGAGAAACACTTTACTTTTGGCTGTCTGAAACAACAGTGTATCACCACCATCTTACCTAAGGGCTACATCAATTCTCCAGCCTTATTTCATAATCTAGTCTGTAAAAACCCTGACTACCTCTTCTTTCAGTAGGATTTCATGATTGTTCATTTTATTTATAATATTTAGCTGATTGGGAAGGATGTAAAAATAGTAGCAGCTATTCTAGGCATTATTTATAAACATCGTTGCCAGTGGATAGGAAATAAACGTCACAAAAATTCCAAGACTGGCTACTTAATGGAATTTCTAAAGATCCAATCAATAGCCCATGACATTTCAAAGTATCACTTCCAAAATGAAGAAGAAATTGCTGCATCTGTCCCCTCTCACCACTATCTTTTTGATTTTTGATGCAAAATATACATCATTTGAATATGCTACTCTGACCCATTTATCTAGTTACTCAAAAAGCCTTTAGTTTTCGTGGAGGTTCAGAACAAGAGAACAACCTACAACATGTATAAGAGGCCAAGCAAGTTGTCCTACCATCCATACCATGTGATCTATACAATACAACAGAGCTGGTAGTCTCTTTTCTCTTTGTCAGACAGTAAGGCTGTATGGAATTTCTGGAAGTCCTTCTAAGTGATTCACAAAACAGATATTTAGGATTTTGCAGCAAAACTGCACCTTCTTTTGCAAATAATTATTCTCCTTTTGTAAAACATCTCTGGCTTGCTACAGAGCCTTAGTAGAAAACCAACACCTAACCATGGGCCACCAAATTACCATATGGTCTTAACTACCCATCAGAGTGTTGCCTGATTCACTGATTCATACACTTGAGACAGTAGCATCCCATCATCAAACAGAAATAATAGATATGAGATTGAGCTCAATCAGTTTCTGAAGACAGAGTGAGTTGTGCAAGCAAATGATCCAAATGCCCCTGGCCCATTTTCCTATTATATTACCTTCTCCTTCTTAACCATCACCTATGACCTCATGAAGAGTTGTTTAAGGAAGATCAAATTGGTCCTGACTTACAAATGATTCTGCACTACTTGAAGGTATATGGCTACAACACTATAGTCCCTTTCTGGGGCATCCCAGAACAGTGGTAAAGGAAAATCTACCCAGTAGTCAGAACTTCAAGCAATGTGGGGTGCCTGGGTGGCATAATTGGTAAAGCATCTGACTTTTGGTTTCAGATTGGGGTCATGATCTCAGGTCTCAGGGATTGAGACCTGCATTGGGCTTCGGGTTTTGTGTAGCTTCTGCTGGGGATTCTCTTTCATCTCTCCCTCTGCTCCTCCCAACCCACACTCTCTCTCATACAAATAAATAAATAAATATTAAAAAATAATAACTTTAAGCAATGTACCTGTTGTTCATTTTGCCTAAAGAGATGACCAGAAGTATGGATCTTCACTAATTGAAAGGCAATAAATAGGTAATGGTTTGGCTGGATGATGAAGGACTTGGAAGAAACACAATTGGTGAAAAAGATGTCTGGGAAGAAATATGAGGTAGATCAATGACACAGAAAGTGAAGATAAGCTCAGAAGGTTTATTCTGGCACTAAGCTCTATTACCACTCATGCTCATTGTCACTGACCTGACTCATCATGTTGGTGAAGTGTAGCAGCCAGGCTCATAGCTTCTCTAGCTCCCACTGAATCTATTTTTACTTCTCTAAATCATGGGCAGTTCCATGTTTAGCTCTGTGATGAAGAGGACCAGCTTTTCTTCAGGTCACCCCATCATTCAAGTTAGACGCTTGGTGATGATAAGAGCTCTATGTGGGTTCAGTTAGCCCTTGTGCGTTCTATTGCCTTTGTTCTCCCCAGTCCATGTTTATTTTTCCTTCCTCACTGTCTGCTCTGTTGACTTTATTCACAGAACCAGATGCATTACCAACAGCTTCATAAAGTGTTTAACAAGCTCCGTAATAGTGCAAGAACAATAAAAAATGAATCCCATATTCTCTATCATTCCCAGGAGCTTTGTTTTTCTGATCAAATCCCATTGAACCCAAAATCAATTTTTAAAATGAGCAAGAAATTTTGAGGAAGATATAATATAGGAGGCTAATTTTAAGTCAAAACTTCAAAGAAATAATTGCAAAGGGCAAGATGAAAGATCCTTAGATGGGAGAGAAAATGTGTATATGCCCATTGGGGGATTTCCTCTTTATGTTATAAAGAGGAAAAAATGTTTTGAGGTAGATGAGGGTATCAGAATACAGAAATCTATGAAATTCAAGCTGAGAAATGTTTACCTCTTCTGGTGGGCATTAGTGACATGGGTTAATGGCATAGCATTTTTATCATGAGGACTGAAGTGGCCAAGAACTGAGACACTCACTACAGAAAGTCCTATAAGAAAGCCCAAGACAGAGAGAGGTAGGAATGTCTTCTGAGGAACAAAGCCAGGATAATTTTGCTAAGACATGACTTGCAGAAATGTGAGTCCAGAAGGACAGTAAGTCTCCATGACTTGAACCATTTTAATAACCACCATTTAATTAGCCAGGTATAGCCCCAACCATTTTATATACATTTTTTCATGAAACCTTATACAGTGAGTATTATTCTTGTACAGATAAAGAAACGGAAACCTATGGGTTAAATAACTTACCCAGCTTTGCATACTTAGAATTAGAACCTCTTGCATTTAAACACCATTCTCCCTGATTCCAAATGTTTTGTAAGAACTAGTAGGTATGCAACCAAAAGGAACTTGAAGCAATGCTAGGACAGCAAGCTACAAGCTCGAGGACCACTACATCTCCTGTGCCTAAAGCCTGACTTTGTTCTGATGTGTATGAACTTACAGGTGAAAATTTAAATGGACAAGCTGAAAAAATTACAAAGATAGGTAAGTGGTAGCCATGTAGAAATAAAAAGAAACCTGCAAATTCTGAACACACACGAATCCTATGTGCAGATATATACACACAACTTGACAGAAGTCTGTCAAAAACCAAATAAAACCTAGCCTCTTGTTCATGTAAATTCTGTTCCAAATGGCATGAATTCCAATTTTCCACCTTTAATGAAGTGGAGTTGAAAACTCTTCTTTATGTATGTCAAGACAAAAAGGAAGAGAAGAGAAACATGTGTTTTGAATGTCAATCGGCTGCAAAAGGTATAAAATGAACTCCCAGCACACTTAAGAGACAGCACTGGGTACAGTGCATTTACAATGAATTTTGGATCACTGAAAAAAAATTATAAAATTTAAAAGATAAAAAGAGAAAGAAAAAGAAACAGCATAAAGTGGTGCTTAGGAGCACCACTTGGATTAGGGAACCAGATTGCAGGTATTTGAGTACCAGCTCTGCCACATTTTAGCTACAACAAAGTACCCAATCTCTCTGCAAATCCTTGTTCTCATCAGGAAAATGGGGCTAATAATTTCTATGAGGATTATTTATGTTCACATTTGTGAGGTGCTTAAAAGAATACTTGGCCTATGATAAACCACATAGTAAAGTGTTTCATAGTTAAATTAAATATTTGACATTTTTGAGAGTATACTATAGGCGTGGGTCAAGTCAAAGGTCATCTCCTTAGTGAGACTGTTTTCAGTAATCAAGTATGTTTTTTGGTGAGACTGCTTTCAGTGATTCAATTAACAAGGTTTTTTGTTTTTGTTTTTGTTTTTTTGAATGCCTGACAGGTTCAAAGTAGTGCTCTCAGTCTAGGATTGAGGTGGTAAACAGAGCTGACACTAAACCTAACATCATGGACATTTATTGTTCTAATCCTCTAACACCTTACATATTATTCTAATCTATTAGAGGATTCACCATGTTTTGATAACATTTGTTAAATGTTACTTACATAATTATTTTCCTTAGTTGTCTATAAATTTTTCCAGAGCCTGAAATTTATGTTTCTTTCCCTTTAAGTTTAAATAAAGAATAGATACTCAAAAATGCCAGTTGAATTAAGAAGGAAGAGAGAGAGAGAGAGAGAGAGAGAGGAAGGAAGGAAGGAAGGAAGGAAGGGAAGGGAAGTAGGGAAAGAGGGAGAGAGGAACCAATAAGGGGCAATGTCATTATGTGACTTTAGGTAGGATACTTAACCTCCCCAATCACCAGTGCCATCAGCTATTAATGAGGATGATGACAATAGTACTGACTTTGATGAGACATTCTATTAGATCAAAGGAACTAATGATTTGAAAGCTTGTAGCACCATATATGACATATAATAATCACACCATTTAATATATTACTATCATAAACTAATGAACAAAATAGACTTTAGAGATAACATTCTCTAAAGATGGTGCTATGATTCAACATGTGTAGAAAGTGTTAAAATCCCTTGATGCATGTGTGTGTGTGCATGCAAGTACACAAAATGGCATTTCTAAGATTTCAAAGTCCTATAATTTTTATTTGAGCAAATAAAAATGGTATCAAAAGATGCATTTTGTCTAACTTACTACTCACCATTTTAGTGCCGTGAACAAAAGGATTGTAATGTTGGGTCCCTGCCATACTGTTATACAGACCAATTGCAGCAAAGTCAATGAATCAAATGCAATTTAGTCTGGCTCAGCCAGATCCAGCTGGAGGCTGTTTCTGCACATGAAGCAGAAAAAACATTATGGACCATAATTTCTGCTCAGATCAGTCAGTCTCAGTCATTCTAGTTGGCAGGCAATTGGTCTGACTAAAATGATTCTGCGTGAATGATTCTGTAATGGTGGAGAAAGCACAACCTTTAACCTGTAATAAAGTAGACTGGGTACATTCTTCTTAACTCAATAGAGGGTGATCACCAGGCATTTAGGCTGTAATATCACCTTCTATATACCTCCATAAGAAACTGCATTTGGATATGTAGAACGTTACAAGATCAGATTATTGACCTTTGAACTTAGTGCCTTAATGGAATAAGTCTTTTAAGTGTCCTAGATAGAGATGAGTATATTTTGCAAGTGGGGATAATATTAACATTTAGGACCAGTGTGACCAGAGGACTGGCTGTGGAAGAATGTAAAAAGAACCATTAATTCTGTCCCTGCATCTACATTCTTACAATATGACATTTGCAGATTCTACCATCATGAGATAAGTTGTGTGTACTCACATCTTGAATCTGAGCTGGCTATGTGGCTCACTGCTTTGGATTATGACACAAGAAGAGCCTTAAAAAATTTCCATGCATTAGATATTGTTCTTTTGCTATATCTGGAACCCTAAGATAACCACAGAAGATAGCCTGCTGGAGAATGAAAGGCAGAGAATTTAGGTATCCATTCAACAGTAAGCTAGCTTGCAGCCATGAAATAGCCAGACTGTAAATGTAAATGAGGCCAACACTGTCAACTAAATGCAGATACGTGAATAAGGCCAGGTGAGGCCAGCAGATAACCATTCACTAATCCAAACCCAGTTGTTGATCTGCAGAATTATAAGTTAATAAACAGGTGTGTCGAGCCATTAAGTTTAGGGATAATTTATTATATGCCAACTGATAAAATGACGAGGGGAGAGGTGGGGGCAACATTGGTGCCATGGTGTATCCCTGGATCCCACATGTTTTTGACAACAAAGAGATTTTGGAGTATGGGCAAGTTGATTTAATTCTAAGCCCAGGTATGTGGCAGACCTAGAGTTTTCCATCCATATATTCCTTCTTTCAGGACTGACTGTAAATGAGAGAATCAGATCAGGGAAGGTTTAATTTTACATTTAAATGTTCAGTGTGACTAGGAATTAGTGAGTTAGAAAACAGCGTGTGGCTTGGGCACTTTTCTAAAATTAAGGATGTTTTTAATATTTTAAATGGAGATTAGATAATTAAGTGCTTCTGTTGAGATTCTCTAAAGTGGCAGTGGACTATGACTTTGAACTGAGATCTAGATAAATGTTAGTAACAGGTCTTTTTCTGGGTTATTTGATGGGAAGCCTTGGTGATCATAATGCTCTCGTCCCAAAGCCCACCTACTGACATCTGAATCACTGTCCTTGTCTGGTCAACCTGTTCACCATTTCTTGATAGCTTCTGCTGACTAGACCCCAGGCTCAAAGTTTATGAATAACTCTGGCCTCACCATGGCATTCTGGCCAATGAGACAGGCACCTTCACATCTTTTATGTTTATTTTACACCCTTATGTCTATTTGAGAAGAAATGCTAATTAATTTTGTGTCTTTTAAAGTCTTTATTATTTTAGACCCTTATGTTGGCAGCCTCTAGTAGAAAACAGGTGGACTCTATAGCTGGGGTTCAAATTCTGGGTCCACGCTCAATGCATGACTGACTAGTCTTGAGAAACTCACCAAAACTTTGTGATCTTACTTCTTCTATAAATGGGAAAATAACATTTGTTTTAACTAGTTGGTGGAATTGTTATAAGGATCAAAATAGTATCCATACAACACATACACATACACATATGCATAATGCTATTTTAGGATTTCAATAAATATTAATTATGATTATTACTGTTCTTTGATAGCCTTAAAACTCCAGCAATCTGAGCTAAGGTAGTAGAATACATTACAATTTAATTCTCTGTGTCTTTAGATATGTATTCTAGTCCTTGAATTTGGGATGAAATAGATCTGTGTGGGGAAAGTGAAGAGTCTGAATGAGTGTTAACCTTGTTATTGGCTGACACAGAGAGATTTTCACCATATACATGGAAAGTTGGTGGGGGAGGTGGGTGATGGTGATTTTACTCTGAAATAGAGTACAGATTCTCTTTCTTTTGAATTGCTTGCCATTTCTATTTAGATGATTTATTGTCTAAGCAACCAAGTCCTTAACTATCTTACAAAGGAGACATTGTCTGTAGGTTTTTCCAACAATGGAATTACAATGCAGTTATGTTGCCCAACTGGTATAACAAGTATCTACGAAGCCAGCCCAGTGCATTGTCTTTCTTGATTACCAGTTGATGTCAATGAAGAAAACATCTCTGAGAGAAAGAAATAGTTTTTTGGAAGAACAAATAATTATTTTACCTTTTTTATCTTTGCTAATATTTTAATATTCTATTCCTTTCAAGAAGCTCTGCCTTTTCTACATAAATGCATTTTGGTGAGTGCTTTTGACTTTGAGTTTTTTTCAAAACATATTTCATCATTTTCATGCTTCTGATTTCGCATTTTATGCAATGTCTAGAAGGACACTTGTTGTATTCATTTCTCACATACGTGTTGGTTGGGTGTTGTGTGTCAAGTATGGGGCCATATACAAGTGATGCAGAGCAAAGTGAATGGTGTAGTCCCTGATCTTTTAGGTTCTCATTGCTATTCAAGTCTTCTCCTGCCCTACCTCCACTTGCCTTCTTCCCAGAGATTTCTCTTTTTCCCTGATCCCTTTCTCCTGAGAAAACGAGCTCAATTTCAGAGTACCAATAGGAACCACAAAGTATTTTTTATAAATTATTTCATTTAATCTTCTTTGCAACTTCATAAGATTCATTTATAATGATCATAATTTATAGATGAAAATATTGATGTGTAAGTGATAGAGACAGCATTTAAACCTAGGTTTATTTAATTCTATTGTCCTTGATATGCATTACTTGGTATTACCTTTAGTCTTTGCTGGAAATAAGCCACCTTCCAAAAGTGGATTTTAAGGCCTCTGAAGGTAACCAACATAATTTTCATCTTTATTAAAGATAAAAAAACATAAAACATCTGTTTTATGTACATTTTATTGATTAATTCTTGCTATTTATGAAGCATTTAACTCCACCATAGAAATGAGGAAACTAGGAATCAGCATGTTTAAGAAACATCCCCAAGTTCACTCAGCTAATTAGTGGTAAAACTGGCATTCAAATCAATATCTCATGTCTAAAATCCATGTTTCTAAGCTGCTTCTTTAAGATTTGAGAAATTTATTACAAAGTTTTAAAAACAGATTGTGGAGATAAATACAGTTCTACAACAGCAAAAATTTCAGGACAAGGATGATGTTAAGGACATATGAATAGACAGGAAAAAGTACAAGGAACTCTGATCCTTCTGTCAGCATTCCATTATAGAAACATTTACTAGTGAATGCTCATAATTAATTTTCCTTTCTATCTGCTTGAAAATGAGGATAGAAATTTAGAAACACAGGAAAGTAAGGCATTAACAGGATTGAGACTATTGGATTATAGTATAGAAAATATGAATTTAGGTTTCTTTCACACATTAAGCATAATAATAATTCCAGATAAGTCAGAGAGCAAAATATAACATGTTTCAAAAAATGCCTTATAATATTGAGATTTTTGGTTCTTTTTCTCTAACGGAAGCTGTGTTCTAATGGACAGGGTGCTGGCTCTGAACACAGAAGGTCAGAGCCAATGCCCTACATTTAGCACATTCTTACTTCTACAAAATTTGGTAAGTTGCTTAAGGTCTTGAAGTTGCTGTCAGGTAGTCAGATTAGAATAATACCAGGATATCTAAAATATGTAATATGAAAAACTGTGAACACATACTCCTGAGCACACGCATGCAAGCACAAACACACACACGACCCAAACTTCTGAGCAGAGTCACTGCCAGTCTCTGTAGTGCCTTTGGTGACCTTGACTTTGTGTTTGGAGCATGAGCTTCTTAGATAATAATTTGTAACTGTCTAAGAATGTCTACATGAAATCAAAACAACTTACAATACCAGTCAAGATAATAAACTGTCAATTAACATGCAAGTCAGTTAAGTAGGTTGCTCAGTACCAGGTAGTACAAACAACTTTAGCTGATAGACTGAATTACTAGCTTATTATATCATCTAGCAGAGTAATATATGTAGACCCACTCCTAAGTGTACAGCCATCCCTGAGACTCTCAATAAAGCAAGATTTTAATAGTAATGATAATGATTCCACTGATTTCTTTATATTTTATAATACTTTTCAGCTTACAAATTGTTCTCACATGTGTGACCTAATTTAATGGCTCAAAATATGACTACATGTAAGTTATTTGCCTTTCTCCTCATGCACAAGTCTTTATCAAACAATGAAGACTAACATTCACACCCATAACCTCTTAATGTTCTAATCATATAACTTTATGATCTGATTAATAAGTTGAAAACCATGTAAATTAAGTGGTTTTATTTATTTGTACTTAAACAATTGTTTGATTAAAGGAATATTTACCTTGGAGTACTTTCAAATAGTATCTCTGTCCTAATAAAGTATGTTTCCATTTAAAAGGTTAGGGACACCTTGGTGGCTCAGTTGGTTAAGCGGCTGCCTTCAGCTCAGGTCACGATGCTAGGGTCCTGGAATCGTGGAATCGAGACCCGCAACAGGCTCCTTGCTCAGCGGGGAGCCTGCTTCTCTCTGCCTCTGCTTGTCACTCTGCCTGCTTGTGTGCTCTCTCTCTCTGACAAATAAATAAATAAAATCTAAGAAAAAGTTAAAATTTATAAACAGATTTTGTATAAGACATGCCTGTTTTAGTCACTAGTTATAGCAAAAGACTCTTAAACAATAAAATCTATCTCTCACATGCACAAGTCTGATGTCAGTCAAATATCTTTCCAGAGCTGCTTTTCTCCATGTAGTCACTCAGACTATTTATTTGTTGAGTCCTGCCATTTCGATTAATTGCCTCCATTGTCACTGTCAGAGAGAAAGAGAGATTATGGAAGTGGCATACTTGTTCTTAAAAGCTTCAGCTGGAAATAAGAATGCATGGATTTCACTTGCATCTCACTGGCTAGAACTAGTCACATGACCCTACCTACCTGCAAAGGGGTCTGGGAAGTACTTTTTTCCTGTGTTGTCTGGAAGGAGAGAAAAATCAGATATGAAAAGCACTAGTAAACTTCACCACCATTTCCCTGCAAATATTGAGATAACATTTCTTTTTTTAAATCTCATTTTTTCCACTGACTTCTCTACTTAAAATAATTCAATGTTGAAGTGAGGGATTTTCTTACTTTTTTGAGATATTAAATAAAAGATATTTGACAAGCTTCATGCTTTTAGTTTTATCTACAAATTATACGTTTTAAACATAATGACAATGCTTTAAAACACAGTTTGGTACATGTCGGTAATAGCTTTTAATGACTCAGAAAGAATATAATAATCTACCATAATCAAAACTAATCTGCCATAAAGAGTACAGAAATATCAAATAGCTTATTCTGTGGAAACAAATCCAAATTAATTGCCTCATTTGTTACATCATATATAATATGCACTTTAACAGTGCCTTGACTTTGTATAGACATCTAGTGTCTCAGAGAAATTTAGAAAAACATTCTCAAATAAGGTTTCATTGGAAAAGAAGTAATGTATAAGGATGCAACTCCTAATTCTCTGTGGGTTTTATTATGGTGATGCAACAATTATTTACTGAATTATGGCATTCTAAGTCCAACAAAAAAATAAAATAAAGCTTTCCATTACACTCCACTTCTTTGGGGAACCAGCACGTGCATGTTCATGCCCACACACACACAGGCACACACCCTCTTTCATACAATTTTTTTGAAAGTCCAGTACTTTAATTATCCTACATAAAATGATGAATGAAATGGCTCTTTAACAAAAGGCAGCACAAACTGTCCATCTTTCCAGAATTTGTGGAAATTTAAGCTACCTTGTCTGTTTTTTTCTTTTTTCTTCTCTCTCTCTCTCAACTATTATCTTTTGTCTCTGTGTATTTGTAGCTTTGATATTCTTTGATTGGGTTTGGATCCGGACTATTGGTTAGGTTAGTCTCCCGCACATGCGCGTCTATGTTCTTATTTGGAGCATCTCTGTGGGCCATGGTCTTCCCATGGCTGAGTGTAGGAGCACAAGAGCACAACCACTGAAACTAGGCTGTTCCCAAGATAAAGTATAAAATAGATATTACCTGATGTAATTTGACTTGTAGATTGTGGGTAAAATGGGGATGCATAAGCAAGCTAAAGAAGAAGGAGGAGGAGAAAGTGGAAAAGGATACAAAAAGAAAGAAAAAGAAGAGGAAGAAGAAGGAGGAGGAGGTGAAGGAGAAGAAATAGAAATTATTAACTCCAGATAACAATTTTTTTCAAGAAAGGAATTTATATAGAGTTATATATGTATACACACATATGTATATATGTAACTGTATCAGCAAAATGATGAAGGTGGAGGAGAATACTTTTGGGATGAATATATTAAAGCTAATTCCTTGCCTTTCATTATAGAAAGCTAATTTCTATTTAAAGTAGAATGCCTTCAAGGGCTCAGTGGGTTAAAGCCTCTGCTTTCGGCTCAGGTCATGATCCCAGGATCCTGGGATCGAGCCCCATATCGGGCTCTCTGCTTAGCGGGGAGCCTGCTTCCTCCTCTCTCTCTGCCTGCCTCTCTGCCTACTTGTGATCTCTGTCAAATAAATAAATAAAATATTAAAAAAAAATTCCTAGTGTTTCCAGAAACAAGTCAGAATTAAAAGTCAAATACAAAGGACTGAAATGAGAATGACATTAGAACTCTTAGAAGCAACACTAAGGCTGAAAGATAATTTATATAATTTGTAACATTTTAAAAACCACCATATTAATAAGGTATAGTATTTTAAATATGGAGTTAAACATCAAAGGGAATAGTTAAATGCTTTGAAAATGAATTTTGGGGAGAAATTGTATTCAGAAATGGGGAGGATTGGGGAAAGAAAATGCTGTTTGGAGTTATATGCCTTTGTAGTAGCACATACTACATTTCTCCAGTAGTTCCTGAAATGTAATTAAGTAACATAGATAAATTATTTTAATAAGTTTAATTTAATTTCCCTTTAAAATATGGACCCAGACCAATGGGTATTTGGCTCAATTATCATTCAAGGCAGAATACATGAAGTACCATAAGATTTTTATAGATTATATTTGACTGTTTGATAATTTGGGGCTGATTGTGGATCCAAGATGGGATCTACAATTATTCCCATCTCTCTTTCTCCCCCCACCTCTGTTACTGTATTATAGTCATAAGAGAAAAAATATATATTGTGTTCATTTCATACCATCCAGGAATAAGTGGACTTTGTAGAAAATATCTAAGAAGTATTATTATGTTAGTTGTTATTCTTTAATTATTATTTCACCTGTATTGGGTTTGCTGGTTACTTGTAAGAAATTGCACTAGAATCTAATTTAAAATGCATCTGCTTGATAGTCCTCATACTTCACAAAGCAATGACTAACTTCCTGTTTGTCTCTTAAGCGTGGCCACAATTTAATTATCTGGATAATGTGAGGTTTTAAAACACAGAATAATTGGTAGGCTTTGCTTTCAAATGCCATTCTTTTAAGCATTACAGAAATATTTTCTCTAGAAAATTAACTACAAAACACCCAATCATTGATTGATTCCTTGATTTTTCTTTCTGCTGCTTCATTAATGGTATCCAGAAATGCAACAGATTTCTGTACATTGATTTTTGCATCCTGTCACTTTGCTGAATTTATGTATCATTTCTAACAATTTTTTGGTTGAGTCTTTCAGGTTTTATACATAGAGTATCATGTTCTCTGCAAACAGTGAAAGTTTGGCTTCCTCCTTGCTAATTTGGATGCATTTTACTTCTTTTTGTTGTCTGATTGCTGAGGCTGGGACTTCCAGTACTAAATTAAATAACAATGGTATGAGTGGACATCCCCGTCTTGTCTGTGATCACAGTGCAAAAGCTCTCAGTTTTTCCACATTGAGGATGATGCTAGTTGTGGTCTTTTGTACATGACCCTTATGATGTTGAGGTATGTTCCCGCTGTCTGTACTTTGTTGAGGGTTTTTGTCAAGAGTGGATGCTGTACTTTGTCAAATGCTTTTTCTGCATCTATTGAGAATATCATAAGGTTCTTATCCTTTCTTTCATTAACATGGTGTATCATGTTGATTGATTTGTGAATATTGAACCACCCTTGCAGCCCAGGAATAAATCCCACCTGGTGGATGATTCTTTTTAATGTACTCTTGGATTCAATTTGCTAGTATTTTATTGAAAATTTTTTCATCCATGTTCATAAGAGATATTGGCCTATAATTCTCCTTATTAGTGGGGTATTGTCTGGTTTTAGAATCAAGGTAATTCTGGCTTCATAGAATGAAGTTGAAAGTTTTCCTTCCATCCTATTTTTTTGGAAGTTTCAGAAGCATAGGTATTAATTCTTCTTTAAATGTTTGGGAATTCTACCAAAGAGAAGCCATCTGGCCCTGGACTTCTGTTTGTTGGGAGATTTTTGACTACTGATACAATTTCTTTACTGGTTATCTGTCTGTTCAAGTTTTCTATTTCTTCCTGTTTCAGCTTTCATAGTTTGTATGTTTTTAGGAACTTGCCCATTTCTACCAGCTTTCCCAATTTGTTGGCATATAATTTTTCATAATATTCTCTTGTAAGTGTTTGTATTTCTGTGTTTTTTTTCTCTTTCATTCATGATTTTATTTGGGTCCTTTCTCTTTTCTTTTTGATAAGTCTTACTGCGGGGTTATCAGATTTATTAATTCTCTCAAAGAACTAGCTCCTGGTTTCAGTGATCTTCTACTGTTTTTTATTTGTTCATTTGTTTGTTGCTATATCATTTATTTCTGCTCTGATCTTTATTATTTCCCTTCTTCTGCTGACTTTTTTCTTCATTTGTTGTTCCTTTTCTTGCTCCTTTAGGCGTAAGTTTAGGCTGTGTATTTGAGATTTTTCTTGCTTCTTGAGGTAGGCCGATAATGCTATCTACTTCCTTCTTAGGACACTTTTGCTGCATCCTGAGTATTTTGGACCATCACGTTTTCATTATCCTTTGCTTCCATGTATTGTTTTATTTCTTCTTTAATTTGCTGATTGACCCATTCATTCTTCAGTAGGTTGTTCTTTAAGCTACATTTTTTTGTGGTCTTTCCAAATTTTTTCTTGTGTTTAACTTCAAGTTTCATGGCATTGTGATATGAAAATATGCATGGTATGATCAGTCTTTTTGTATTTGTCAAGGCCTGGTTTGTGGCCCAGTATGTGACCTTTTCTAGATTTTGTTCCATATGCACTCAAAAAGAATGTCTATTCTGCTGCTCTAGGATGAAATATTCTGAATGTATCTGTTAAGTCTATGTAGTCCAGTGTGTCATTCAAAGCCATTGTTCCCTTGTTGATTTCCTTTTTTTTTTTTAAGATTTTATTTATTTATTTGACAGAGAAAGGTACAGCAAGAGAGGGAACACAAGAAGGGGGAGTGTAAGAGGGAGAAGCAGGATCCCCACCAAACAGGGAGCCCAATGTGGAGCTCAATCCCAGGACCCTGGGATCATGACCTGAGCTGAAGGCAGATGCTTAAGGACTGAGCCATCTAGGCACCCCTCCTTGTTGATCTTCTGCTTAAATGATCTATCCATTGCTGTAAGTGGGGTGTAAAGGCCTCCTACTATTATTGTATTATTATCAGTGAATTCCTTTATGTTTGTTATTGTTTTATATATTTGGATGCTCCCAAATTGGGAGCATTAATATTTGTTGTAGTTTCATTTGTTGTATTGTTGTAACTTCTTGTTGGATATGATATAATTATATGATATGACATTATTATGATATAATGTCCTTTGTCATCTCTCATTGCAGTCTTTTGTTTAAAATCTAGTTTGTCAAATTAAATTAATTAAATAAAATCTAGTTTGTCTGATATAAGTATGGCTACTCCAGCTTTTTTGGATGTTCATTAGCATAATAAATGGTTCTCTATCCCCTCATTTTCAATCTCCATGTGTCATTATGTCTAAATTAGTCTCTTGTAGGCAGCATATAGATGGGTCTTGTTTTTTTAATCCATTCTGACACCCTCTGTTTTTTGATGGGAGCATTTAGTTCATTTACATTCAGAGTTTTGATTGATAGATATGAATTTAGTGCCATTGTATTACTTGTGAAGCTGTTGTTTCTGGAGATTTTCTCTGTTCCTTTCTAGTCTTTGTTGCTTTTGCTTTCTCTTTCCCATTGAAAGAATCCCCTTTAATATTTCTTGCAGAGAAAGGAAAACTAAAGGAAAAAATTCTTTTAGTTTTTGTTTGTCTGGGAAACTTTTTCTCTCCTTCTAATCTGAATGACAGCTTTGCTGGATAATGTATTCTTGATTGCATATTTTTCCCATTCATCACATTGAATATATCATGACACTTTCTTCTGGCCTACCAATTTTCTATAGAGAGGTCTGCTGCCAACCTTTTTTGTCTTCCCTTGTGGATTAGGAATTTCTTTTCTCTTATTGCTTTTAAGATTTTTTTTCCTTATTTCTATATTTTGCAAATTTTATTATGATATGTGTTGATGTTGGCCTATTTTTGTTGATTCTGATGGGAGTTCTCTGTGCCTCCTGGATGTAGACGTCTGTTTCCTTCCTCAGATTAGAGAAGTTTTCAGCTACAATTTCTTCAAATAAAGCTTCTGTCCCTATTTCCCCTCTTCTTCAGGATGCCTATGATTAAAAAAAAAAAAAAAGGATACCTATGATATGAATGTTATTACATTTTATGCAATCACTGAGTTTCCTAAGTCTACTTTTGTGATCTAATATTTTTCTTTCCTTCCTTTTTTCAACTTCATTATTTTCTATAATTTTATTTTTCCCTTTTTTTGAGAGAGAGAGAACACATGTGAGCCAGGGGAGAAACTGACGGAGAGGGAGAGAGATATCTTAAGCAGACTTCTAGCTCAGTGTAGAGCCCAACACATGGCTCAATTTCATAACCCTGACATTATTACCTGAAACAAAATCAGGAATAAGATGTTAACCAGCTGAGCCATCCAAGCACCCCTCCCTAATTTTAATCTTCCATATCACTTATTCATTCTTTTGTTTCTTCCATCTTGTGGTCATTAAATCCGGTTGGTTTCACATCTCAGTTGTTATAGCATTTTTTATTTCATCCTAATTTTTAGGTGTTTTTTTTTTTTTTTAAATCTTTGCACTCCCAAGGAACCCCCTGGTGTCTTCTATGCTTTTCGTAAGCCTGGCTAGTATTCTTATGATTGTTATTTTAAATTCTGGGTCAGGAGTATTACTTATTTCTGTTTCAGTTAGATCCCTGGCCATGACCTTTTCTTGTTTTTTTTTCTTTTGGGATGAATTCTTCTATCTTGGCATTTTTGTTTAGGTCTCTGTCTTCTGTGTGTTAGGAAAGCCTGTTATGTTTCTTGCTCCTGGGAATATGGCTTTATTAAGAAGAGGTCATACACTGTCCAGGGCCTGGTGCTTCAAGAAGTGTTTCTGGTGTGTGCTGTGTGCACTCTGCTGCTGTGTCTGGCTGCTTTTCCTCAGATCAGTTCTTTGCGGAGTTTCCTCTTGACTGCAGTGGGCAGCGTTTGGACCTTAGCCAGAATGTGGTGAGTTTTAAGTAGGTGTGCTCAGATCTGATTGTTAGAAGAGACCTGATGCTACTTCCAATGCAGCTGAAGTGTTGCAACACTCTATACTCAGTAGACTTCATGCATTTGGGAGTTCGTACTGGTCTGGGGGAGGTGATTGCTGTTCTGGTTCTTAGGCACACTTACCCTGGTAAAGCAGCACCTGCAGACTGCAGAGGGGTGGGGCTTGATGTAAGAAGTTTAACTCCTTATTGAAGTCAGTTTATGCTGAAGGGTAGGGGGAGAAAATAGTGCCAGCCTTCTCCCTTGTCCCTGGAAAAGGGAGTTCACACCCAGTACTGTCAAGAAGCCCTCCCAAAAGAGCAAACAACCTCCCTTCATGCATCTCAGGCATTCCTTAGTTCCCTGCCTTCACCCTGTATGTGTCTGGGCTGTTTGCCCATCTGGCAGCACAGTGCACCTGTGTCTTACTCCAGACAGCCCAGCTGAGTTCTTAAATTCCACACTTTAGGGACCTCACACAGTGTGGACCTGCACTGGTCCTCTGGGGGAGAGTCTTGCCCTGCTAGTGCTGGTGCAGGTTTGTCCCAGAAGGGCAGTTGCACCAATATGCAGGAACTTGAAGTTTGGAGTAAAGCTAGCATACTGGTGCCCACCAACTCTTTTTGTCCTGAGAGGCAATGCAGCCTCTCCCAGATGCATTCCAAAAGGCGAGCCATCTCTCCCATCGTGTCCTAGGGGATCCTCAGATTACACTGTCAGGTCCCTGGCTTCTACCCTCCTTCTCTACAGGAGCACAGAAGTGACCACTGAGCTCAACACCAGCCAGGGCACAGACTTCTAAAACTCCTGTCTTTGAGCTTCACTCATGGTATCAATCCCTCTTATTTTCCAAGTCAATACCTTTAGGGAATTGTTTTCTTTGTGCAGTCCCCTGTTCATCCCCCCCACCTCCATGATAAGGGATCCCTCCCCTCCACTAACCCACTATCCTTACCCCCCAAATCATGTCTTCAGACCTCCTTCCTCCCACAATGTGGCCTCTTCTCTCCCTCTAGTTGTTCAGTTTGTTCTGTCAGTCCTCAAACCAACTTCTTGGGTGTCCAGAATGATTTAATATTTATCTAGCTGTGTTCAAGGGACAAGGAAAGCCTAGGGTCCTTCTACTCTGCCATTTTAGCTCCATCTTCTTGTCATATATCTTCAAAGCACCTCAAACTAATAAGACCCCACTGAAAAACTGACCTTCTCCTTGAAACCAGGTCCTCTTCTGTGGTTCCTATTTCTGCAAAGGACATCATTATGTAGTCAGATATGCAAGATGGAGACCTAAGAACCATCCTGATCCTTCTCATCATCTGTTAGTTTTCTTCTCTAAGTACTATTTTTTTAAATCCTCTACTTAATTGTCATTTTATGTATTTTTTTGTTTCAAGTTTTAATTCAAATTCTAGTTGGCTAATACATAGTATAATATTAGTTTCAGGAGTAGAATTAAGTGATTCATCATTCACATATTCTAAATAATTTTTAATTCATTCACTTCTTTCCATGCCTATTCCCACTGTCTCATCCAGCTTAATGTTCTCTCTTACCTGATGTACAACAACAGCCTAAACCTGATCTATCTGCTTCCACCTATTGCCCATATTCACCAGCAGCCAGAATGACTTTTGAACACTTTAAACCCTCCCTATTATGCTAAAGATAAAATCTAAATACCTTAACTTGCCTGTGAAGCCATGCATAACCTAACCCTATCTATTCTAGCCTCAGTTTGTGCCACCTTTCCTTTGCTGAATGTTTTCCAACCTTATTGGCTTATTTTAATTCACTGAAGGACCCATGGACCTTTTTCCCAAAGGACCTTGCACATCCTATTCTCTGCTGGGAATGTTCTTCCCCACCCTTCTTCAAATAATTTGCTTCTGCATGACCTTTAGGCCCTCTCTCCAGAGAATCCTTCCCTGGATTCCCAATTTAGTCAAATCCTCTGATTACTTCCACATAAGACCTGATATCATTCCTTCATAAATACTTGCAATCATTTTAATTTTCATTTATCTTACAATTATTATTTTTATTTTCTACTTCTCCCACTAGAGTCTCAATTCCTTGAATTCAGGGGACATGTCTATATTTGTTCACTTTATATATCTAGTATAGCATCTGCCATATAATAGGCACTAAATAAATATTTGAAATGAAAAAATGAATGAACAAGTTTTTATAAAGACATACAACTCTAAAAGTCTAAAAACTTGAGGCTAAAAAGTTACAATTTGCAGCTATAGAAAGTTGTGATTTTTAAGAATACTCTGAAATATTTTAATCTCACAAAGGTAAATTCACCTAATGAATATTTGAATTGAAATTAACTGAATTAAAGAATAAGGTAAATATCAACATTATCTTCAGTTTTTGGCACAATAAAAGTAAACTCAACAAAAATACATTTGCATCAATACCAACAAATTGGTATGGCATGCATTAATTCTAAGCCAGGAAGGTAATATGACATTTTGCAGATTATGTCACTAAACACTCAACATTCATTGTATTTATATAAGAAAAAGAAATAAATAAAACTGCATGATATTATGAAAAGAACAATGACCTGTTAGCCAAGGAACCTAAAACTTAATTTCAGTTCTACTTCTTATTAATATTTTGACACTGAGCAAGTTCCTTCATATTTCTTGTAATCAGTTTAAAATTCATGATTTCTATATTCTGCCACCTCCCACAGTGTATGAATAAGTGATCATTCTCTTGACGGTGCCAAGAACTCTTTTGAAGGGCCTGACCCTATGAAGTTCTACCAGATCAACTGCTTAGAAATTGCCTAATCATAAAAATGGTTTATGTTACATTACTGCCCGTGAGGGGACATTTCACAGCATTTTTGTTTTTAATTTCAGTTCAACTATATGATGGAACTTAAAGGGGAATGGTCTCACTGCATAAAATAATATTTCCCATTCCTCCTGGCTTGAAGTCTGGAAGAGTAATTGAGAACAATATTTTGGAACTTCTAACCAAGTTACTATTGGTAAGTTCACTCTCTGATACTCCTTTCACTCCAGACGTATAGCAACGATAGACAAAAAATGAAAGGAGAAACATTAAAGAAAATAGCTATGCTAAAACACAGGATAAACATATCTCATAGGGGGCTAAAGCCATAAACTCTGTTGGATTCTGTATCTGGAAGCCTGCCGAAGCAAACTGGAGTTATTATTCAGTAAAATGGCAAGAGTCAGGAGCCAAAATTGTTTAAAAAGAGCTCTAGATACAGTTTAGGGAAGTTACATAATGAAGGAGGTAGGAGAATAGGGTCTCGAACCAGGATATGGACCAGGATATATTCTCAGTGATTATAGCTTCATTATATCTCACTCATCTTACTTAAGGAACCTGAGCTTCCAATTCAAGACTGGACCATTTTCTCAGAGCCTGGGCCACTGAAAACCCTCTAGAAATGCTAATAACAAAATTAAAATTCAGGAAAAATACTGATAGCAAAAGAAATTTGGAAATGACTTTAAATATATATATGGTCTCCAAAGAAATAAATTGAAGAATGACATCCATGAATGAATGGCATAACCATAATGAATAGGCAGAATAAAAATATACTAGGAATTCTAAATAAGAAGATATTTAATTGAGAAAACTTAAGTGATATGAATTTTGTATTTGACACAGCTGAATAGAGAATTAGTAAGTAAATCTACTTCTTTTTGACAGGGTTTGAATGGTTGAAAATGTGGTAATATCTCCCCTACTTTTGGTGTGAGCTGTTTGATATCAGAAACTTTCCATTCATTTATACAACAAATATTTCTTGGACACATTTTTCGTTTTGTTAGCTCAAAATGAATTTTTCTAAACAGCTTCTCTTTAGCTATGTGTTATCAAAAGCTGAAAGCTGGAAGCATAATTTCCTTCATTAGGTAACTGCATTGAAATACAAGTGTCTGAAATATTTTTACTGTTCTACTTTATCAAGGTTATCTTACAACTCAAAAATATGTAGTATTGCCTCATTGCGTTGAGAGATGTTTTCATTTCTTGATGCAAATGTTCTCTATCTTTTAGGAAACTTTGAAATGGTTACTCCTAAATGAAACTATTTGTTTCATTTTCATATTTTACTTTTCAACTTTTTCCAGAGACTGGAAAGCTATATGCTTCCACCAAAATGGAAGTTCCTTAAAAGTTATGATTTTTGTTTTTTGTTGTTGTTGTTGTTCAAGTAACTAGACTAGTAATTGGGTCATATAGTAAACTCAATGACTATTTGTTGAAAAAGTAAGTAGTTCTTAAATAACACTTTTATTTTTAATTATACCAGGAATTGAAGTGGCTGGTGTTTTTATTATATCTCACTACATTGACTTAAATGCTATAAAAAGTTTCTTATATGTTTGTCTTTCTTAAGAATTGGGTGTTATATGCAAACAATGAATCATGGAACACTACATCAAAAACTAATGATGTACTGTATGGCAACTAACATAGCACAATTTAAAAAAAAGAATTAAATTCATATAATAATTTGGATTATTTAGCAGAAGAAACTGTCTGAAGCTAACTTGAAAGAGGAATTTATTGTTAAGAGAAGAGAGGTGCACAATCCAGTGACTGAAAAGCAAGAACACAATGAGATGCTCCGTCACTTTGGTGTCTGTTCCACTATAATATCTGCTTATTTCTCTCTGCACTTCACTTTTCTCAGCTTTCCAGATGCCATGGTGGAAAATGAGTCTTCACAATCTGAGACATTGCATTCAAAGTTCTAGCCACTCAAACCAGAAGAGCATGGAAAAATGCCCAAATTTCTGTAGAAATTGTCCCAACTCAAGGAGATGCTCATCCTTAAACCAATCAGGTGTGGCCTGAGAGGCCAGGGACAAGAGAGAGACTTCATTATCATTAGAGTTTATGGGTATTTGGTCAAGTGTGTTAGTCACAAAGAGTTTCTGGGGAAAGTTAGGGGTTTTGGTAAAGACAAATGAAGCTGAAAGACCTTCTGATATAAGTTCAAAGTTTTTCCAATAAAGAAAGACAGAGGACTTAACAGTGACACTGCTACTGATTTAGTAGTATACAGTGGGAACCTGTGTATTTGGCCAAAAAGACCTAGGAACAAACAATTCTCATGGAAGGGAGGTGACTTGGCTAGTGTCACAGGCATTTTTCAGTGTTAATATTTCAGTGTTAGTATTTGTTACTGCCAATAGCTGTCTGTCTCTCTATCAGAGAGTATGTGTGTCAGGATATGCATGTGTGTATGTATATATGTACCTGTGTGTGTACATAAACATACATGTGTACATCCATAAATATATATTTACACACACATACGCAGATGTGGAATAACAGCTATATAAATACATAGATCCATAAACAATATAGAAATAACTAAAACAATGGAGTCATCATATATATATATATATATATATATATATATATATATTTAAACCTTGAGAATAATTAAATTTTATTTGATTTTGACTGAAAAGAAAACACACAGAGAAGAAATTACCAGTCTTCTCAGATGAATATATTTCCTTACAAAATATATGTGACTCTACAATATCTCTTTAAGTTTCAGGAAAAAAATATTATCTAAAACACTGATATTAGATCAACTACAACATTAAAAAATACATTTCCAGTTCAGACATCTTTGATTGTCTTTCTTAATGAGAAAGGAACTGCTTAGCATCAGTACATTTCAGCCCCTCACCTCCCGCTCACATTTCCATCTGTGACACTTGTGTTATCTTTACTTTGCATGAATGAATGACATTCAAATTGTGATCTGCTATCAGAATTTCTTTCACTAGTTAATCTTGTTTTCATATTTTAGTGGGTTAAATACTTACTAAAAGGATTTGAATACTTTAAAGTCTTTTACCATAGTTGCTACATGTTAAATTCCATCTTTTGAAATCGTTCATGTTTGGTTGGATTTCAAGTTTTGTCTTTTTCACCAGAGGGACTTATGGGTGCCATATGATGCTGCTTCTTTGAGAAAGCCTCTGTGTAGCATTTATTCTTGGAAAATGACTGGGATGGGTGCCTGGGTGGCTTAGTCGGTTGAGTGTCTGTCTTCCGCTCAGGTCATGATCCCTGGGTCCTGGTTTGGAGTCCTGCATTAGGCTTCCCTGCTTGATGGGGAGTCTGCCTCTCCCATTTCCTCTGCCTCTCCCCCATGCTCCTGCTCAAGCTCTCTCTGTCTGTCAAATTAATAAATAAAAAGTATTAAAAAAAAGAAGAAAAGTGGGATGAGTACAATAAACTTGCATTACACTTTTTATCCCTCAGAACTTTGTAGACATTGCTGCATTAAAGGTTGCTATGGGAAAGAAATTAAATCACCTAGATATTCTCCCGTCATGGTTGATATTTACTTTTTGACCAGACAACTGAAGAATTCTTTCTTTATCCTTTGAGTTCAATAACTTATCAAGAATATGTCTCAGTTTCTATAATTCTGATCAATCTGTCTTTGTATATCAAGGGTCCTTTTGATCGATCCATCTAGTCTTTTCATTTCAGACAAATTTTAATCAACTTATTCTTTGAAAACCCTTCCCCTGTTTTGTTTGTTGAATTCTCTACTTCATAGACTTGCATTATCTCTGTGTTGTGTTGTCTTTTTCTCAATTGTGAGAATAATATGTATTATTGGAAGTTGCTATTTAATCTCTTTAGTTTTTTTCTATACTCAACTGTAACTGGTATGTGTACTTTAAACCTTGATAGATATTACCAGACTACACTCCAGAGCAATTTACACCACTGGTTCCCAAATTGGGCTTGTAATACCATTGATTGAATAGTAGGGTCTCAGCCCTCCTCTCATCTGCCCAAAATTATTTGGAGAAGGAAAACCCACATTTAATTAAATAAAAGCAAAAACATGGAAATGAAAATTTCTTAGGCACTCAGATTCTCTGTCAGACTATGAATCACTGGCCTTTACCACCCTCTTTCTTGTTCCTTCAAAGCCAGGGAACTTTTCTATACCTCTCTTTAAGTTAGCTGCTTATCTATATGTCAGCATCAGCCAAGATACACTCACGATACAGTCAGGTTAGCTGAATAATATCTAATGAAAATCGTAGTGTCACAGCCAGAGGTCTCTTCACCATGAATATCTGAGAGGAATAGTAAGGGAAACTCTCAACATACAGAAAGAATCACATAACTGAGGCACCAGGAAAAACATCATCCTCTTCATAATCTTGCCTGGGCTGTATTTTCTGATCATCATAGTTATCTATTAATACCATAACAGAAGAGATGTCAGGGTCATTATCTTTTCCTGCTTTATTAAAATATTTATCGTAAATTCCAAATAAAATGAAAGGCAAGGGTAACAAATCATGCCAGCTTTTGATTCAAAAGTTAAAAGCATTGCAAAGAGAACGTTTTCAGTGTTTTGAACTATTATGTTTAAAACAATTTCATCATCATCATCAGAAGGTGTTTGCCTAGGTGACTCAGCTGGTTAAACTTATACCTTCAGCTCAAGTCATGATTCCAGGGTCCTGGGATCGAGCCCTGTATCAGGTTTTCTGTTCAGTGAGGAACCAATTTCTCCCTCTCCCTCTGCTGCTCCCCCAGCCCCACTGCTTGTGCTCTCTAACTCTCAATCTCTCTCAAATTAATAAATAAAATCATTTTTTAAAAATATCTCATCCAGAAGAGATAAGAGGTCAAGCAGGGAGAACATCGTGTTCTGCCTGACCAAGATTCCTTAGTGCCTGAAGTGACAGAGTCTTGGGGCCAGGGTTATTTCATGTTTGTACATGACCTTTTAAGACATGTGTTTTCTTTTTCTTTTATTGGACATGCTTAGCTGTGTTATTCATATGATTTCATTGAGACTGTAAACACAACCTGTTCACCTCATTTTCCAACAGGTCATCATTCAAAGTCCCAAAAACATTGCTGTCCTGGAAAATGCACAACAGTCCTCTGCCCCTCAGCCCTCATAAGACGGTTTAGATGATGACCAGTGTCCAGATTCCCTCACAGAGTCAACATGCTTTTGATTTTTCTGAAGTTTAATTTCTCCTCAAGAGAAGCTTTCCACATGTTATATTATCTAAAGTCAACATTGCCCTACTGATACATAGACACAGAAAAGAAATGAAATCAGAATCACAGAAAACCTATAAGCCAAGGTCTATTTATTGCACTGTCTGATAGTTTTAATCATTTTTCAAGTTTTATTTTTTTCTCAGTGTCTTGACTTCTACTATTTTGGTATCCCTGGAACAAGTATATGTGCTGAGCACTACACTGGTTGCCACAGGAGATGTGCAGCATGGTGTTGTGCTGAAACTCATAGAGATGTGAATTCAAGTCACAGTTCTGTCACTTGCTGTATCTGTAAAATGCTATGTAAGTCATTTAATTTCCCCGATATCAGTGTGTCGAGTATAAAAATTTTAAATTCCACACACGGAGAAATGCTTAGATGATATTAAAGTTTACGTGTACATTTACCATCAGGAAGTTACATGCAATAAAAGGTAAGTTTCATAGAGTTAAGGACGCTAAGTGTTGTCATTATACATACAGAAATCTTCCAGGAGGGAGGCTGTCGTGCTGGTCAGTATAACCACTTCGAACTGTGGCGAAAATTGTTTTGCGGTCCAAAACAACTTTTGGTAGAGAGAACCAAGTGATGTTTCTGCAATATCTCTTTGCTACCTACTGAGACATTGTGTGGATTCCTGGGAATGCCTACTGGGACAAAATAGTTGAAATCAGAACATAGTGTTCCCAGTCATACTATAACATGCCCAGCTGCTTCTGTTTGATATTATGGGATCAGCATAAAATTGGAGTCAGATAAAAATTGTATATAAATACTAACTCCACAAACTTTGAAGCACATTTCAGTGGTTTGCCAAACTTCATAAACTTCCTTTTTCTCCCTCACAGGGTTGCCAAGAAGAAGAGCAAATAAGACAACATCCATGAAATCTGGTCAGTCTGTCAATATTAAGGCCAGCTTTTGAAACTCAATGAATGCCTCTCCTAAGTGTCAAATAAGAGGGACAAATGGCTAGGCTTGCCATTTTCATGGTATTTCACGGAAGAATATTTGGTCTTAGACAAAAACAACGCAATATGCTTTTTAATTAGCTTTACTGCTAGAAAGCTTTGTTCTTAGAAAGCTGGCAACAAATGCTCGTTAAATGTCCCCACAGACTGCCCAGACCATCCTTTATCTTCCACTCTCTGCACACACATGGTGGTTGCCTCTGGTGTTCAGTGCCTTTCAAGAAGCCACCCCCACCACTGCCACTACCATTATTGTGGGCAGAAGCTTCATCATTTGAGGCTCATTCAGAAAAAAGCAGTTCCATGCTCAGAGAAACCAGTGGGAGTGCAAGTGGATTATATATGGGGAATGCTGTGAAACTACCAAGTTCTGTGTTTCAGGGGCTACTGTAGTATTTTCCCAAGCTTGTAGACTGGTAGGTAGCACAGTCGGCATGCATTCACTTTTGTGAACAAATTCCCCATGCCCTAACCTCTGCACAAAGGCCAGGCTGCAATTTTTTTTTTTTTGGTATCATAATAAGGGAAATCAAAATTTATTTATATTGAGAAATTCCCTGTTATGGATTGAATTGTGTCCCCCCCCCACCTCAAATGTATATGTTGAAGATGTAACTCCCAACATCTTAGAATTTGAATGTATTTGGAAATAGCATCTTTGCAGATGTAAAGACAGACTCACTATTTTGAGTGGTCCTTATAAAAGGGGCGAATTGGAACACAGACACACATGAGGAGATACCATGTTAAGATGAAAGCATTGATGGAACATGCAACTCCTGATCTCGGGGTTGTGAGTTCAAGCCCCATGTTGGGTATGTGCTTTGGTGAGTGCTGTGAAGTGTGTAAACCTGGTGATTCACAGACCTGTACCCCTGGGGATAAAAATATATGTTTATGAAAAATAAAAAATTTAAAAAAAATGAGCAACTAGATCGGGACCCAGTGACTAATAACCCATGTCTTGCAAAGCTTGATGTATGGGTCCCTAAGGTCCACAAAGGGCCATCTCTTTGAAGAGGCAGATCAGCCAAAGGCAGAGAAGCTTCAACCTTCTCCTAAACTTTTGTTCCAGGTCTTACTAAAATGGAAGGATTAAGTTTCTTGGGAAGGATGAGGTTTCTTAAAGGATCTGGGTATAGTCCTACCATAAAATAAGTATAAACTTTTCAACTTTGCCTACTTATTTTATGCCCCAAACATCCTGTTGAAATACATTAGTGATCTGTCATTACCCAGGATCCTTCTCCTTTGTTGCCAAGAATTCTCTTATAAAAGATGACTAAGACCAAAATTCCAGCTCTTGGATGCAACTGGGTACAGACTGAGATAGTCATGAGTCACACTCAAGCTCACCCAGACAAGAGAATACAGCTTGCTTTATTAAGTCAATCATAACATTTGAAATCTGAAACATATACTGAATTATTTTCTCTTAGAAGTCCGAGCTTATGCACATTTACAGAAGGTCCATTGAACAGATGAAGTATTTAGTCATGGCTTTTCCTTTTCTCTCTAACATATTCCCAAGAAGTTTCCATCAACTCAGTACATGCAACAACCCTGCCAAAATGAAAAGGGATCATTCCATACTTACAGGATGTTTTGTTTCTTTGCATATCAATAAGTCTCTTTCAAGTGGCTATGCTTCACTTGGTGCCCAAAATAGAGTTCCCCAAAACACTTTAGAAAATGAGCTGTCTTACAGAGTTGAGAACCTATTGTTAATCATTGCTTTCTCCCTGAATGTGCAAAACATGCACATCATTCTCTATTTCTTCCTATCCCTCACCCTCCCCACTCTTGCATTTTGATTTGGTCCACTGTTATGACTTCTATAATCCTGATTTCAAGATTTCACAGGTGGAAGATGTATGGCTGTGCAATACTGGTACTCCTTGTTTAATGATAGATAATGAGTTTTAATAAATTCCATAAGGAAAATGCTCGTTGAATTAAAAATATATATTTTTATGCAAAAATTACTACAACCTTGCTGATGCTGAGAATAAATGCTATGACAGCACTGGAGTTAATGCTCTTCCTGGCTCTAACCTCCCAAAATGAAAACATAGATAGATAATTGATAACAGGTTTGGGTGTGGGAAAAAATTCAGCAGTAAGGGAACATCTGCAGAATGTTATATGTTAGGGGATGCTATTAATAGATTATTGCTGGCTCCCTCCTGGGGAATGAGCAAGGAAGTTAAATCTTGTATATCCATAGATGTTTAATTTTAAAAAAGGTTTTCTCTATCCTCCTGTGTTTGTGTGTGTTTTTGTCACTCCAGTATTTATTCTTGTAAGTAGCAAGTCAGGCTTTTGAGTGTAGTACAAAATGCAGTGATAGTGAGGAACAATATATATATTCATTCATTTCTAACTGGTATGTCCCAACTTTCACCAGCTTTTAAGAAAAAATTAGTTCATGTTTAATCTCTTCAACTTTTTTGTTTCTAAGTCTCCAGGTGTTCATGTAAGAAAGTGCAGTTTTTTTCTCCCAGATCCTTTTGAAGTAACTCCCAGTTCCTTGGAGTGTTCACAAATGCCTGAGAATCAGTTCTGCCATTCTTCCAGGCTCCTGGGGATAGATGAGCTCCCCTTTACATATGCCTTGATGCTATTGTTCACAACCATTGGCCACCACGGTAGCCATATGGAAAATTTGCCATTGCTGTGGTCACCAGAAAGGATAGAACTCAGCACCCCCAAAATCCAGACAATGATGGGAGATGGAGTGGAAGAACAGGAGGAACGTTATCTCGGATAAAGTTTCTTCATTTCTAATGGGTTTCTGGTAGGCAGAAGAGTTTTCCAAAACGTCTAAATCTTAATTGCTGGAACCCATGAATAGATTACCTTAAAAGGAAAAGGGGACCCCTGCAAATGTGATTAAGGTTAAGGACCTTGAGATGAGTAGGTTATCCTGGACTCAGCCTAATCACATGAGTCCTTCAAAGCAGAGAACCTTTTTCCCAGCTGAAGTCAGAGTCAAAGGGAGATGTGAAGAAGGAAGAAGGATCCAAGAGATGCAATGTTGCTGGCTTTAAATTAGAGGAAGGGTGCCATGAGCCCAAATATGTAGGTACTTCCAGAACCAGGAAAAGACAAGGAAGCAGATTCTTCTCTGGAAAGAAATGCAGCCCTACTCACACCTCAGTTATCACCCAGTGAGATCTGTGTTTAATTTCTGACCCACAAAACTGTAAGGTAATAAATTTGTGCTGTTTAAACCATTAACTTTATAATAATTTATTATGGCAGCAATAGAAAACTAATAACAGAGTTATTGTGGCTTAGCAATTTGGCTTTTCCCTTCTGTCATTGTGGACCGGTGCCTCCAGTCAGGTTACTGCCTGCTGCTCGCTCCAGGGCTCAGTCATCAGAGGTCAGCCCGCAGTGAGTAGGCACAGAGGGAGGAAGACATGTTTTCCCTTTATACTACGCTCAGCAGAGGTGGCCATCAGCCAACGTGTGACAACTCTTTTAGTCACTCACCCTGAGTACAAGCTCTTCAATAGGGTGGCTGACTGCCGCAAGTAGCAAATTACTGATTTCAAAATAGACCTTGCCTTTTAACCTTCACCTCTAATACTGAAATCTATCTTCAATTCAAATTTGTTTGTGCTCAGCTTCTTCAGTGCTGCTATGCTACTCTTTCCAAACTCAAACTTCACCTCTTACCACTAGAGTACTGTAGGAGTCATACCATGCTGGTTCTGAGCATGGCCCTTAACTCTCCCTGCTTGTTAGACAGCAGTCCCTAACCAGGACAGCAGTCCATAACCAGGACAGTCCATACCCAGACATCTCCTTCAGTCACTTCTCGTTTAGTGTGTGAGCACCATGTTTAATATGCAGGCATACTAATTGTGGGATTTCTCCAAGAGGCAAGCAGTATACCCAGGCTCCATCCAGGGAGCGAACCATCAGTAGCTAGGCTTCCAGAGTCACCCAAACACACATGGATGCTTCCCCCACCTCTGGTTTTTAACTTAAGACTATTAGGAGGGACACTTGGGTGGCTCAGTGGGTTAAAGCCTCTGCCTTCAGCTCAGGTCATGATCCCAGGGGCCCCACATCCGGCTCTCTGCTCAGCAGGGAGCCTGCTTCTCCCCCTCCCCTCTCTCTGCCTGCCTGTCTGCCTACTTTTGATCTCTGTCTGTCAGATAAATAAATAAAATCTTTAAAAAAAAAAGAGTATTAGGATACTTGCATCTCTCTCTGTCTTGGTTTCTCTCTCATGAGTTAGCACATCTGCTTCCACTGATCAAGTCCATTGGATAATAACCCTGTTCTCCACCTTGCATAGCCTTAAGCATGGCATTGACATGAATGAGTATATAAATGGTTATCTATTTGTCCTAGCATGCATTTAAATTTAATTTGATTTAACAGATACAAGAACGCCAAAGACCAGGGTATGCCAAAGTGTGAGTGGCAAGGAAGAATTATAATTTAAAAAATAGATTCTAAAAAAGAATATTGTACTAGCACACATGTTTCTACTTCCATCCCCTTTCTCTTCATGACAACCATATGAAATAATTATTTCTGTCTCCAACTTCAGGAAAGAAACATGTCCACGTAAGTGTATGAACTTGTTCCATGTCTCCTATTACTGATGTTCAGCCAAGTTTTCAGTCCAGGTCCTCCTAACACTTTCTATAACCCTTTCTATTCCTTCACTGCTCCTGACCTAGCTCCACCCAAAGGTAGGATAGCCATCTATTTGAACAAGTTTCTTGGTGAATATCATGGGTTTTTTTTTTTTTTCATTAAAAAATAAATTTTTGTCTTACATTAAAACAAATGGAATTATTTTTAATCAGTTCGTAGAATGCCAGCATTGCAGATTCTTGCCAAAGACTGCAACCTTAAACTCTTGCAGTCCAAACCTTAGCAGAAGCCAGCCCAGGAGAAATACTATTTATGGCATAGTTTTTACATGATGCAGTCCATTGACTACCAGAGAAATCCAAATTTACACGGTACTGGTTTGGCTCAGTGATAAAAGACAATAGGAGCAACTCCGTGAAATTCGTATTTAATCTTGTGTTGGGTGCTATGAAGAACAGTTCCTCTTTATTAGATCCCAGGGGAGAAATTTCTCTCATAATTCAGAATCTGGAAACACTGTGCTCTTTCTGAATCATACTTAGTTTTCCATCTTTTGTAGATGCTACGTGTCGTAAACAACTATATTATCCTCCCTTCGACTGGCCTTCAAGAAAGTTCTAAGTCAAATTTGCAGACGTATGTCAGGATCATGAAGTATACTTGGCTGTGTCATAATTGTATTTTTAGTTTTATTTTTATCTTGGTCTTTTTAAATTAGTTGATCAAATTTTTTTGGAGAGAGAGCGCGTAGGCCTGAGTGGGCGGGATGGGGAGGAGGTGGCAGAGGGAGAGGGTGTGAAAGAATTCCAAGCAGGCTTCATGCCCAGCCCGGAGCCTAACACAGGGCTTGATCTCACGACCCTGAGATCATGACCTGAGTTCACATCAAGAGTCTTGATGCTTAAACAACTGAGCCACCCAAGTGGCCCCTTCTTAGTCTTTCAATTGCATGCATTTTCATAATGCTCAAAAATTTTATGGTACTTGGTGGTTAATACATTAAAAGAAATAAGATGAATTTTTTGGTTTGGTGAAGCCAACTTAATCATCAAATCATGTAACTTTCTATATTTCTGGCTTAATACTGAAATAAAGCTTGAATAATCCTAAAATTATATGATTACACTTCTTAGGTGATCTTTCATAAATACCTACTGATCCAGCTGAACTTTGGTAAGAGCTCTTGGGAAAACTCCTCAAAATAAAGATTGTTGGCAGGAACTTAAATATCAGACATTATCTAGGTCATGATTCAAACAGGATTGGCTATAACTTTAGATTTTACAAATGTTGTTAAAAGTGATGAGGTTTTATTTTGAACTGGGATTATAGAAATAGATTTTGGAATTAGTTAAATTTGAGCCTAATCCAGACCCCCATCCCCTCTTACTGTCTTCATAACACTCCTTCCTTGCATTTCAGGTTCCCCTATTAAAAATTTTAAGTTGCTTAGATGATTAAATGAGATGATGTGCATAAACACTCAGCACAATGCCTGGCATAGATAAGTCAACAAATGGAGACTATTATTGTTATTATCATAGTATGATTGTTATTTCAAAACAGCAAGTATTAACCCTTGCTCTTATTACTATTATTATTATTATTATCTCAGAATAAAAAGTGGTCCCACAAGGGACACCTGAAATCAAAGCTAAGACTGCTCAGAAGTAGCATTACAACAACTCTCATAGTCACACAAGTATTTGTTAGAAAATCTAACATTTTCATGTCAATATATTAAAGAAACAGAAGCTTTTGAGTACAAGAGTTATCGGACACCTACTGGTACATAGCTATCAATGAACTGAACTGCTTCTGGAGAATATTAAAGGAAACTGGATGTAGAGCATTGTGTTTGTTTTTTATTTTGTTTGTTTACCAATTTACCTACCTGTTCATCTACTTGTAGAATTTTTTTCACTCAAGTGAAAATATAAGTGAGAAATTTTGAGTTGGATTTTCAGTTTAGGATTCTATTTTCCTTAAGAAGTGAGAGTTCCAGAATACTGCAGATCAGCTATGCTCCACATAATATATATACTGATATATTATTCCTCTCAGAGCAAATGTCATTTCCTGAAACCTTTGGACATGAATGCAGCTGATGTGTATTTAAAAGAATTAATTTTAGCCAGCGTGACACATCTATTTTTATATTTATGATTTCTGTACTTAATTAATAGTGTTACTGACAGTTAGGAGTGTTTCTTCTTGTTTTGTTCACTTCTAAATGGCCAGTGCCTAAAATGGGTCTGATATTTGGTGGGCTTTCTACTCATTGAATAACTGAATGAATGGACATGTTAAATTTCACCTGCGAAAGCGACAAATAATACTTGTCACAGTTTTGACTAAAAATAATTTCCATTGTATATAATAAGAGTTCCTTCCACAGACAATTAAATAAACCAACCAAATTTGATGTAATGCTGTTTTGTTCATTTCTGTCTCTTTCGATACTCTGTCTGAAAAGTCTAAGTGATGATAAAATGCCATCGTCTGTGATATCATGAACCTGACATATCTAGAACAAATCTTGACTTAATAAATCTAAAATACTCCCTTTTAGTCCTCTGAAGTATAAATTAAGCTTCTAATAAATTATCTTTCTTATTTAGCCAGATTTAAAAATCACACTCAACCAGATACTTATTTTCTAATCCCATTTTCTTATCCTTATGACAGTTTTGTAAAATTCTAGATTTTTTTTAAAATCTAGATGGATATATGGTGCCCGTGCAGCTCAGTTGTTAAGTGTCTGCTTTGGGCTCAGGTCGTGATCCCAGGTTCCTGGGATCGAGCCCTACATCGGGCTCCCTGCTTGGCAGGAAGCCTGCTTCTCCCTCTCCCACTCTCCTGCTTGTGTTCCCCTCTCTTGCTGTGTCTCTCTCTGTTAAATAAATAAAATCCTTAGAAAAAAATTTTAAATGGATTTAAGTAATTCTAATTATTTGAATTCATTTTGCAAACATTTCCCAGCCTATGACTTAAGGAAATGTTTAATGTATCTTTTTTAAAGATAGCTATTAACTAAGCTGAAATATTCTCAACACACTTCATTATGTACAAAGCTCCAAAAGTGTTCTGAATAAAAATGACTTGCTAAGATTCAGTAATATATTATCTTATATTTACATATTTCATTAATAGATTTACATATAACTATCATATCATAATTGTTCTGGTTATGCTCAGAATTTAAAATTTTACTTGCCTTTCAGATAATACAAAATAATTTCCAAGGCATTCTCTTGAGTATTTGTCTTATCTGGTTATATGCATGCATAGTTGACATTTGTTGAATATTAATCATACTTTGAAGGAACAAAAAATAGATTTTTTTTTCATTACTGGTATTACTGGCTTCTGGATAATTACTAAAGAGAATGATTTTTTTTTTCTCAAATTTGCCACACAAAAGAAGATATTCAATGTTTTCCTTCCAATCAAGATTCTAAGTATACCACTATCAGCTATGCTAGCATAAGCACTGTTGCTTTTAATAACGTTTCACATAAATTCTGCTTTAAAAAATGATGGTTGCTAATGTTCATAAAGATCAGCTCAACCTGCTTCTTCAATCAGGCAGTATGATGAGTGGTCCTGGCTTCCTGAAATGCCAGCAGATACCAATGGAGTAAATTATGTTGGAATTCCAGGCATGTCAGGTGGTCTGACAATATGCACCAACACGGCAGGTTGAAAATATTTGCCAACATGGTAAGAAGAATAGAATGTATAGAACTCTCTTTATGTTTATCTGAGGACCATAAATCCCACTTGATAAGCCATAATAAGCATGAGAGAGGCATCTGAGTGCCCAATTATGTCTAAATCTATGGGTTTCCAAATCACCAAATGCTGAGTTTTCATTCTTTATCACTTGTAGACTTCTACGATACAACACCACTTCTGCCTACAACAGATACACTGTTGCAGCAACTTGGTTTTTAAATGAGAAGTATCTGTACAGAGCTAGATTCACTCAGAAACACGATTAAAGACTTTTATGAAAAACTACCTATGTGGCTAAATTTAGTTCTAAAGGGTAAAAGTAGCATTAAGATTTTTTTCTAAAGCCTCTGAGGGAGCATATTTGTCTCCCCCAAGTAAGCTGGGAGAGAACCATTAGCGTTCCTGTGATATTGGCTAATAACAGGGTGACTCTAGAATTTCTTTTGGAATAGAAAAAGCAAATCACAATAGCTAAAATGGCCTACAACATTTTGAAAATAAATACTTAAGTGAACTTTCTAAATATATCAGTAAATATTCAAAATTATTTAACAAATTATTTTCCTTTTGAAATTGATATAAATTCCAAGGTTTCCTCATAGCCCGGTCATTTGATGATTCTAATAATTTAAGACTCACTTTTCTTTTTGGAGCATTATTATTTTGGCATTATGATACTTAGTAATATAATATATATTGTTTTCCCTGTATGCTTTCTTTATTATTTCTGAAATTAGACATTATAAACCAGCTTATATGATTCTGTTTAAATTTTTAGGATCTTAATTAGACAATGCATAGATAAAGAAGGAAAATTCTGGTAATGGAAAGAAGAAAGGTCCTTCTATCTTTAAGCCTTTAATTGTAAACCCTTTCTCTGCTCAAACAATGTGTTGTCATCTGCCTTAATGGCCTTACCCAATACGTATACTAAGGCACTCTCTGGTGAAGTGGTCTGAGTCATTAGTGGAATGTGAATTTTTATTATTTGGATTAGTGACTCAGATGGAATTTCTTTTTTTAAAAAAATAAATTCTCCCACCCCAAATTCTTCTGGTAATGGCTGGGGGGAATGTAATGATTTCATTATGCTCATTATCACTGCCATTATAAAACGCTAGTATACCAGCAGCAAACCAATAGAAGACTGTAAGACGAGATCATAACTTCTAGCATAAATCAATCAGATCAGAAGAGGCTGGAGAGGAATGCAAAGAGTATTCTTGGAATATGTTCAAAATCTAATCATGATCAGTAATGCTCTGATTTACAGCATCTCCTGTCTGCTTGCTCTCTCATTTAAATGACCTATGTTTCCTTTTTAAAGTCAATGCTGGAAAGATTTCAAATAGGATGTCATTCAACAGGAAGGAAGACATAAACAAAACCCAAATGGGTACTTGACAACCATAATGCCCAAGCGTGTGGGTCAGAGTTCATTAGGTTATTTAATGTAGCCATGCAAACTGGTTTGTGCCTAGGGTCTGAAATAAATCAAACTGAGCCTAAAAAAATTGTTCTCACTTTAACTCTCTGGAACATGGAAGTTAATTCTGAATCTAGAACTCACTGTTCTCTTTGCCTGGAATGCTTTTCTCTAGAATTTCTGACTCATAATTCAAATATCAACTCAAATCTTGACATCTTTAAGAGATGATCTCTGACTGCATCCCCTCATTTATTTGTTTCTGCTTTACTTTCACGGTATTTCCCACTACCAGAAATTATCTTGAGTATTGATTTACTTAATTTTTTGCTTATTATCAATTCCCCTTTCTTCATCAGAATGTACATTCTATGAACATATGTAACTTTTATCTGCTTCGCTCATCATTGTTTCCCAATGCCCTGAAGAGTGTCTGACATGGAGTAGGCACTAAACAAGTGTGTGTAGAATAAATGAATAAGAAGGAATGAGTATCTAAAGACAAAATACTTAGTGACTTCCATCCTAGTACATTTGACACTGAGTAAATGAACGGGTGAAGTTATCCATTTGGTTTCTACGAAAAAAAAAAAAATAGCATCACTTTAAAATGAAATATGATAATGAACAGAGGGCTAAATTCTAGCCAAATAGGTAATATGGATAAAACTTTCTAAGTAATAACATCCTGGAAGTTATTGTGGTCATTTGTGATGCTGGGCTCAATATAATATCAATAAGATGGGTCTCCCAAATTCCAGGACTAGGTTGACTTGAGTGCATTAACAGCTTTATGCAAGGATTGTCAATTTTTCACAAAAATGTTGGTTTTCTTTCCATGCTTAGGTCTCTGGGAGGGAGGAGGCAATATAGCATGGTGGTGAGGTGATGGATGCTAGAATTAATGGTCATGGTTTATCCCAGCTCACTGGAAAAATGGCCTTGTTGTGGGATACTTTACCTCCCAAATTTCTTCATCATCTGTAATCTTAAAGTTCTTACTCATTTCTTAGCCTTATTCATGCACTATAATAAAATAACCATAGACTGGGTGGCTTAAACAAGAAATATTTATTTCAAACAGTCTTAAGTTTGGGAAATTCAAGATCAAGATCTCAGCATGGTCCTATTCAAGGGGAAAGTTCTCTTTCTGGTTTACAGTTATCTTCTGTCTGTGCCCTTATATGGCAAGGAAAGAGAAGATTAGAAGCAAGCTTTATCTGGCCTCTTCATCTAAGGACACTAATTCCATATTAAGGACTACCCCCTCATGTTCTCATCTAAACCTAATTACCTCCCAAAGGCCCCACTCACAATACTATTTAAGGGCAACATATGAATTTTGGAGGAATACAAACAGTCCACATGTGAAATGCGTTGGGCATTTTTTGGTACATTATAAGCACCCTAAGGTGTTAGCATCTATTAATGAAATACATAGAATATTACTACATTTTATACAGTATTCATAGAGTGTCTGAAGTAAAGTTTAAATAGAAAGTTTATACATTACATGTGGATTTTATTTCAGTTCCAAAAAAAAATATGCTGAGCCCATCACTTTGCTTTCTGATTAAGATTCATTTCATTTCAGGTGCTGAAACATTGCCATTCCATTTACATTACCCAGCCAAGGAAAATACGGATGTGGTCCTTCTGCCACTGTAGGGTCAAAGCAAGGGTTGTGAGATGACAAATGGCAAACACCAGCTCTGGCTGGAGTTGTTCGACCAACCACCTGTGAGCTCAATAGACCACAAAAAGGTTTAAAAGTGGTGCTTTTGAAACCAGTTCACAAATTTTGGTTAATGATTACCAGCAGAGGTGATGCACAACAAAAATGCCCTCAGGGAGTCCTGGTAATTTTTCAGTGGATGCTCAGCAATTGACAGGAGGAAAGCACCAGAAAAAATTATGTGCAAGTACTGTGGCAGTCAGAATCTGCAACTTAAGAGGAAAAAAATGCTAACGTAAATATATGCCCCAAACCAAGTGAGAAAATGAGCAAGTATAAGAAGCCATGTATTTCCCCTTGATATTGACACATATGACTAAAGGGAAATCAGAAAGGCCTCATAAAGCCTGCAGGTCCTGGAACCAACCTTATAAATATTCAAATAGTATAGAAACACTATAATTGAGTTGTAAGGAAATGGAAAAAATAGTAATGACACCAGTTTTGTTTATCTATTTGTATTTTTTTTTTTAATTTTATTTATTTATTTGACAGAGACGGAGAAAGCACAAGCAGGGGGAGAGGCAGAGGGAGAGGAAGAAGCAGGCTCCCTGCAGAGCAGGGGAAGCCCTTTATGGGACTTGATCCCAAGACTCCAGGATCATGACCTGAGCCGAAGGCAGTGGCCTAACCAACTAAGCCACCCAGGCGTCCCCTATTTATATTTTTAAAACCTGAAAATATAGCAGAATGCTAACCAGGGAGCATGATTTTTTAGTGAATGTATATGATTATAATAATAAGAGAGATTACAAACATTATTATAAAATTTTACATCAACCACCTAAGTCAAGTAAAACAATGTTTACTAAAGAATTTTTTTATCAGTTGCATATAACACTCAGTGTACATTATTTCAAGTGACCTTCTTAATGCCCATCACTCAGTTACCCCATCCCCCAACCACCTCCCTTCCAGCAACCCTTAGTTTGTTTCCCCTAGTTAAGAGTCTTTTATGGTTTTCTCCTTCTCTATTTTCACCTTATTTTATTTTTTCTTCCCTTTCCTTATGTTCATCTGTTTTGTTTCTTAAATTCCACATAGGAACGAATTCGTATTATTTGTCTGTTTCTATGTCTATTTCTCTGACTTATTTTGTTTAGCATAATACCCTCTGTTCCATTCACGTTGTTGCAAATGGCGAGATAACATTCTTTTTCATGGCTAAATAATATTCATATACACACACCCACATACCACTAGGTGATTGGCATTAGGGAAGACACTCATCTCATGCTCTCTAGAGTCTTTTTTCCCTAAATAATTGTAGACTGCCCTGTTTGGGGGCAAACATGATACTGTTTTGGTGACTTATACCACCATCCTGGAGACCTGGTAATGAAGTAACCATTTTGGAAGGAATTTGAGTATAATTCCAGTGAGAAGTCTGAACTAGAACTGAACACCCAGAACTTCCAGAAATCCCACTTCATTGTACAGTTGTTGTGCTCAAGCCCAGGAGGGCCTCTTAAGGTGCTCCTCTAAGAGGACCACTGAGGTGTGCACAGTACTGAACTGGACCAAGAGGAGAAAACTTCTCTTTCTGTGGAGAAGAATTGGGTTTCCCAAGGAAGTGATAAAGGATACTAAACTGAGGGTCTTTGAGACAATGATGTATGTTGGGAAAAGAAGAACTTGAAAGAGAAGACAGTGAGTATAAAGGAGGCAAACATTCCTTTTTGGAATGACTTCTTCATCATGATCGTGGCAGTCCTATCTAAGAAACATGCACTATTCAATGCTATGATTGTATGTTTAGGTACCTATCACAGACAGGTAGACATATATAGAAGCATATAGAAAGATATATAGTAGCATGTGAGTGTTTTCACTGCCACATTTTTGTAATAGTGGAACAAGGAAATGATTTTCATTTCTATTAAGAGGATAATAGGTAAGCAAAGAATAGTGATAATATAGAACTCAGCAGACAACAAAAAGAAATAGAAGGCATCTAAATTGTCAAGGAAAAAGTCAAACTTTGATTATTTGCAGATGAAATGATATTCTATATAGAAAACCCAAAAGACACCACCAAAAAGATTGCTAAAAATGATACTTGTGTTCAGTAAAGTCGCAGGATACAAAATCAACTTACATAAATCTGTTGCATTTCTGTGCCCAATAATGAAGCAGCAAAGAGAAATCAAGGAATTGATCCCATTTACAATTGCACCAAAAACCATAGGATACATCAGAATAAACTTAACCAAAGAGGTAAAAAGATCTGTACTCTGAAAACTATAAAACACTCAAGAAAGAAATTGAAGATGACAGAAAAAAATGGAATATTTAGAAATTTTAAAAATGCATTAACATGAAAAAATATTAGCAAAAATGCAACCATTAAAATCATTTTTGTGAGGAATGATAAATGATATGAAAAATATATACATATATAATTATATAGGAATGCATATATATGCAGAAAAGCAATAAAATGACATGATACAGTATAATCTCAGCTATATATTTTTTTAAATGGATATAAAAAAGAGAACTAAAATGTAATACCCCTTAACCCTTTATGCTGCTTCTGAGTAGGGAGATGTTGATTGATTTTTCTGCTCATTTACCCTACTGAACCCCTGCTCAGAAAGATGCAAACCTCATTGGTGATGTTAACGTTAAAGAAGCAATCCTATGGAGAGTGCCAAGAATGCACCGCACCTATATCAGCTCTACAGGCAGTTCTTCTGACCATGATTCTTCCACAGAATGTTGCTGCAGTCAAAGACAAGATTTTATTTTAGAGTCTGGAGGAGGAGCAGTATGGTACCAGTATCCAGAGTTCTTTGGTGGCTTTTCCAGACCATTCCCTCATTGGGGAACTGATTAGTCTATGTGGCTCCACCTCTAATTACCGGCTGTATTTTGTGAAAGTTAATTGATATGTCGTTGGCAGGGAGAGAAATCCCTTGTCAAGGCAAAAGAGTGGGGCATGCACAGTTCAGCCATAGTTGGAGATTACATCTGGGTGTCAAGATGCCTTTGAATATTTCATCCTTCTGTCCTTGCTTTGTGTCTCAACACAGTCTAGAAACCCTTGGAGTTTCTTCTGAGTATTCCAACTTAATTATTTTTATTCACATTCAATAACCTTTATGCCTTTGCCATCTCCAATAGTCCTGGTTATTAAATCCTTCTAACCTCACTTACCCTCCCTCAAAACTCTTGGGTCTACCTACAGTAAGGACTAAGATAGGAAGTTAGCATTCACATTTTCATACTCTCCTATTTCATGCCAAGAGCATGCTTTACTTTAATAATCAAAAAACTGATAATATATAGAAAAGGAAAAAACATAAAGTAAAATTCTAAAAAAAAAATAAGGTGACTGAAAGTTTTCTTCAGAATTAGAAAAAAATGTAATTTTATATATGCATAAAATAACAACAGTTTTTAATACATAGATATATGAAGTTGGAATATGCCTAAAGAATCAAATAGAAATTTTAAAAAGTTTTGCTTATTTTAAGCTATTTCAGTTACATGTCTAACTAAATGTATTTTGAAGTAGTCTTTTTTGACAACTTTGACTTTTTACATAATTCATATAGATAAACAGATTTTTTAAACCTGCTATTGAAATCCACTTACCTCATTCAAAGATGCCAAAATCAGAGTCCACAGGTTTACAGGAATTATTTTTCTCTGTGAAATAATCATGAAAAATTCTTCCTGTATCCAATTAAAGAATTTGTTAATAGAATCAGAAAATCATTGTTTCAGTTCTAAATGCAGTTGAGTAATCAGTGGGAAATTTTTAGCTTTCTTATTATTTTCTTACTATTTCAGAAAACAACTTTATTTTTGTATCTCCCTTCTGCCCTGTGATCCTTCTTGCAATCATAACATGTTCCAGAAAGCTTTCTTAGCCTCTCAAAGCTCATAAGGCAGCTTTCAGGAGGAGGAAGAATGTTCTTTGTGGTAACAATTTCAGAGACCTTACCATTTCAAGATAGAATTTTAGATAAACTATTATGAATTTTTCTAAATGAATTTCAACTGTTTACCCTACTTCCTCCAGTCATGTTGCCCAACACCTATTTAAATGTCTGGGGTTTTTGTTTGTTTTTTGTTTTTTAAGATTTTGTTTATTTTTATGACAGAGAGAGACACAGCAAAAGAGAGGGAACACAAGCAGGGGGAGTGGGAGAAGGAGAAGCAGCTTCCTTCTGAGCAGGGAGTCCGATGCAGGGCTCCATCCCAGGACCCCGGGATCATGACCTGAGCCGAAGGCAGATGCTTAATGACTGAGCCACCCAGGTGCCCCAAATGTCTGTTTTTTTAATTCTAAAACAGTATACATTTTCTATTTTGGTGCTTTATTTTGTGTCTTCAAGTGAAATTGAATTCTGTAAGGACTTTCCAGGTATATAGCTACTTCCTCTCAATCTCCTACATGTTCTTTGTATTCTGGTCCATATAATAATTTTTTTATTCATATCACTACCCTAAATAGTTCTTCTGAAACTTTTGTATAGATTATGTGTCTATTGGGAGAGAATTTCACTGCATTGAGGCAAATGCCAGGTAATACTCTCTATTTAACATTCTAAAAGTGCTTAGGGACATATTCAATGAAGTTCTATAGAACAGCAGCCGTATATTGCTTATTAAGGTAGAGTTTAAAAGCTAATTACGTATTATCCATGCTCAGTTACTGGACCATAGAAACATCTAAATAAGCAATTTGAAGTTATCCAAAGTGAAATAGTTGTCCTATTAACACTAATTCAGAGCATAGGAAAAACCCTCTCTTAAAACTAAAGATAAAACAGAAGCAAACACTTTCCTTTAATGTCTAATGGAGCCCAATGCAGTTAAGCTACCAAAGGCAGCATATTCTCTGCTAACTGTTGTGTTTTCTGTTCACCAGAAAATTATACATCAAATTAGAGATTATTGTTAGGAATTTACATACCACCTGTTTTTATCTCCATTAACATTTCCCTTCAAACACTTTCTTTATATCTTCAGTCCTTATATGGAAACATAAATGCTTTTACCTTCCAGAAACCTGAAATTAACGTAATTAACAATCCTGATATTCCACCTCCAGCGCTTTTTGGGGAGTGTTTTCTACCTGCACTCAAGAGGGTTCCTAATGCAGCATTGTCATTTATAGAACAAGGATCCACTGTGTTGTTATTTGGCTGCCTTTGTTCAAGGAGTTCTGTTGCGTGTACCATGGTCTAAACGCAAAGCTTACTCCCAGTCATTATATCTGATTATTAGCTCTGAGTGGACGGAACCATATCACTTTAAATTAGTTGTTGTACAATATCCAGGGCAAGGCCCTGAGTTCAAATGCTTAACTGATATTCCTCAAAACCCACTAATAATAAATAATAATGAAACACCAAGATTAGAAGAGATATTCATAGCACACTGTCTTTGATGCAGTAACTATGAATATGAAGAAAAGGAAAAGTGCAAATACAATGAGAGGAGAGAAGATTATCTTAATGACCCGGTTTTGCCATTTACCGGTGCCACCGCTAACACTCATGATCTTCGCAGCACACCAAAATTCTCTGGACCTCAGGGACTCATTTTTATTGTATTTTACAGAAGCACTACATCTATAACAGTTTAGGAATTAAAAAAACAAAAAAACTGGTCCTAGGTTATTATTTGAGAAACATAATATTACTGACTTTATCATCGACCGACTTGTCTTCATTCTACCCGGTAACCAAAGGGCTCAAAAATCAGTGCTCAGGAGTAAATTGAGCCTGAGAAAAAGATTTCTGCAAAGACCCATAGTCGCTCTTATTGCAAAACTACCCATAGAAACTCAGTTCTCATAAGAAGTGAAGAGAGTGAGAGAAATGACAGAGGCCACAGAATGTTCCTATTCATGTCCCCTTCTCATTGGTTGTTGGTATCTGCTTCTGGGATCATCTCATCCTGAATATCAAACAGGCAGAAAACCGAGCAAAAGTTAATAACATTAAGCTGAGTAGCAAGCATACCCTCACCACAAAGAGAATCTATCTTCTCTTAGGACTAATCTTTCTCAAAAGCCCCTGAAGCCTGAGTGGTAACGGAGGAAGACTGCATTTAGTCAGTCCACTATAGCTGCTGCGGTAATTTAATGCTTTCAGATAAAATATGCAGCCACTCAGATTTCACATCTCCTTTTCTCCTGGTGGAGGCTTGTGGCTTATGTGACCTCATAAGTAAAGGAAATCTCGCGTCCTCCTGTTGTCCTCTGATTCCTTCGGTTTCCATGGTGATGTTTTGTTCCCTTGGTTGCTGCTCATCTGTTGGGAGACAGCCAGCAGCTTCTGTCAACTCCCTGTTTTCTTGTCGCGGTGAGGACCTGAAAGTCTGATCCTGGCAAGAGTGGCCTCTCTGCATTCCTGGCCCCAGGCCTTACTTTAACCCCCAGCAGTTCTGAGGATTTCTGTTTTTTTTTTTACATCTGTGACTCATTCCTAACACATCAGTGTGAGAAGGTGCAGAGCTCTGCACTGAGGGAGTAGAGCAGACCTTCTCCTTACAGGAAAAAGCCTTCGAGTCTATTGTCAAGTACTGAATGTTTTTCAGCCTCACTGTGGCAATTTATTGTGCCCACCTCACCACTTCAGAAGGGTGCCTCGGGCTCGCCAAGGGAAATGGCAAATAGTGGAAAGACAAAAGAGCAAAACCTGTTGATATTTTACTTAAAAATATGAAAATAATGGAAAGGCCTGAAATAAATGCAACATATTTCCCCTCTCTTTTTCAGTTCACTTAGTAGTCAGCTCAAGAAAGGAAAGGGGGTGGTGCGCCAGGGTGGCTCAGTGGATTAAAGCCTCTGCCTTCAGCTCAGGTCATGATCTCAGGGTCCCGGGATCGAGCCCCACACCAGGCTCTCTGCTCGGCAGGAAGCCTGCTTCCTCCTCTCTCTCTGCCTGCCTCTCTGCCTACTTGTGATCTCTTTCTCTGTCAAATAAATAAAATCTTAAAGAAAAAAAAGAACAAAAATAAAGGAAAGGGGAAGGAGAAGAGACAGAAGTGTGCCCCCCGGGCCAGTGCAGAGTGAAAGAAGGCAAAGGCAGCCATAAGCAGGAATTGGCGAGGGAGTGGGTCCACGTGGCCAGGATAGTAAGTCATCCCAAGCACCCCAATTTGGGACTGTCAAATCATCCAAACTTCCCCATGTCCCTAAGATTGTTTCTTCAAACCATTCGTGACAATCACGGACCTGTAAAGTGGTAAAACAAACAAAAACAACTGCAAATTAAAGGTGATTCTGCTGGCTTTTCTAGAAAGCTGGATAGTGAACATAAAGAGAACCGTCGTAATCAGCCACAAAGGTCTTCCTTGCCTCTGTTTGTCAACCTCTGGCTGACCCTCGCATTCTTTCACAGGCTGTCTTATTACCGGCTGTAGAGATCATAACATGAGAAAAAATATATATATAAACACCATTCTCTTTATCTACTGCACATTGTATGCGTCTAGACTTTTCTCGAATGAATTGTAACTGGCATTTGAGAGCACTTGCTGAATTCTTTATTATCTTATATTTTTTCTAGATTTCCTCTGTGTCTATCTTTACCAGAAGGTACTATCAGTATGTCTTTTTCAATACCTTTTTTTAAGATCCTGTCAACCTATGTTTAAAGAGGAAAACCTGTATCATATCTTTTTATCTCCTAGATGTACATTTAAGTGGATTTTGTTTCCTTTATACTAAGCTTCCACTCTTGGGAGTAAGGTAATAAATGTCCTAAATGTGTCCCAACCTGCCCTAAGCCCCTTGCACATAACTGTTCTTATAGAAATGTCAGTGCAATATTTTCAGCCCCATTGATGGATTTATTTGGGGGGAGGTGCTGGGGTTGCAATAACAAAGCACTATAGAGTAAGTGGCTTATACAACAAAAATTTATTGTCCCACAGTTCTGGAGGCTAGAAGTACAGGATCAAGTTGTGGCTCTTTGTCCCTATCAGATTTGTTCCTATCAAATCTGTCAAAGCTAAAAGATCTTGTGGTTTGCTTGCAATCTTGGGTGCTTTATTGGCTTGTAGATCTCTTCCTCCATCTTCATAAAATGTTCTCCCTGTGTAAATTTCTGTGTCCACATTTCTCCCTTATAATGAGGACACCAGTCATGTTGGATTAACACCCACCCTAAAGACCTCATCTTAACTGATTACATCTACAACAACTCTCTTTTCAAATAAGGTCACATTGTGAGGTTTGGGGGTTAGGACATCAATCTGTGAATTTGGAAGGACACAATTCAACCCATAACACTGGGTATTCCAAGGAAACTCACAGTTGGATGATTCAGGCATTCAGCTCAAAGATTGTTTTCAGAAAGAGTTCTTCGCAGCACATCCTCTTGTATCTAAGCATTTGTGGTGTCCCTGTACCGAACCCAGTACATGAAAAGAAAGGGGGTTTTCATCTTCAAAATCATCTCAGTTTTCTTCTTCAAGGTACTCTGAACATAGAGTCTGGGTAATTACACAATCACCCTCTTTTTTATCAAAACTATTTCTAAGCCAAATGCCTCCTTGAGAGGCATTCCCTTCCCTGTTTGTAGACCAAACAGTGTCTGGAGGGCTTCTTCTGACCAGGGAAACCTGTTCCTTTGGCCAGAAGGAAAGGTGACTCTTAGGAGAATGAGTGAGTGCCAGCCAATGTGAGATTCAAGAGCACAGTCCCCAGCCCAAGGTCTGGGGCAGAGAGGGCACTCAGTGTTTGAATAATCATGTTGACTGAATGGTGGTTGTGAGGAGGCTAAGGGCACACAAAACTCAGATCAATGAAGGAGAAATGAGAGGCTCCCTTGTAAAGAATAGAATATATACATGGAGAGAGATCACTGTGGCCTTTTGAGTTCACCTGCCATGACAGACTGCCTGGGAGCTGTTCTATCGTCATCTTAGACTTCTTTAGCAACTGCTTAGTCCTATCTGTGCATCTTACAAATACAGAAATTAAGAGCCAGAGAGGTTTAAACAGATGGACCCTCTTACTCTTAGCAACAAGATCAGTACTAAAATCTAAACCTCTCAAAACCCCATCAATTCTTCTGTACCAGCAAGTGTCCAGATTTTTTCTCACTCTTCTACCTAAGTAAAGTTGCACAGTTGCAGATACCATTTGGGGCTATGTCATGACAAAAACTCTCTCCTTGACCAAATTTTATATTCTGAGCCATCTTCTAGACCCTGACAACTGGACTGTCCTGTTCATCTTCACACTGTCTGCTCTTAGAACAAATCCTCTCATGTTGGCTTAGCCAGAGTCTTCCCCCTTGAAACCTGATCACCAGTGACATCTGATCAAACTCTTCATTCCCCTCACCCCCCAGGTGATGTCTAATCACTCTGGTAGCCTTCAGCGAATCTTGTTAAGTCAGTTCTGCCAGAATCTCCCTTTTACCTCTAATGTCTACTCTTAGTAATTTTTCCTTCCACCCTGCTCCTTGGCTAGAAATCTCCACTTGTCCACACAGTATTTGTGGACAAATACACTATTTCTATAGTGAAGTCTCTTTTCCTTTATTGCAATAGTTTGAGATTAAAATCTTCTTCTACCATTTTAGCTGCTATCCAGCTCTGGTTTTCTTTGACAGATTTCTGGAGTTCCTAATGTCCTCCATAGGAGTTTTTATTTTTTCCATAAGTAAACATGTGTGAATATACTTTTTTATTCTTAGAAACACCACCTACAATAAACTTAATTACAAAGCATCTAACTTAACTGGTCAAGTTTATACTACCAGCATATCAGGCTCTGTAGCCTCTCTTCTTACAATGTATTTAGGACCTTTACTCATTGGTAACTTAGATTTTAGGATTTTTTAAGAGAAGGAATTACATATTACTTATGATTGTTCTCAAAGCCTGACCCATGCTGAGGCCTGAATAAAAATTAGTTGAAAATATAATAAAGTTTGGATGAATGGATGTATAAATGAATATATACCTGAATGATGTTTTTGTTCTTGACTTCGTACCAACCTGCTAACTGAACTACAGTTATTGTAACTTTTTATTCAATATTCAAACTACTTCAGAGAGAATATGGCTACTACATTTAATTAAAGAAGGTGGGTTTTAGAAGAAGATTAATACAAACATGAAAGTTAAGTAGCCAGCCAGGTATCCTGAAATCCTGAACTATGCCTTCATAGATTATGACTATAATCTATTCACTATACTCATATGGACTTGGTGTTGAGGGTAGGAACAAGGGTTTATGTTGTAGCTGAAGTCCTCAAGGATAGTGACATGGTCTTCTCTTTCTGTTGTCTCCATGGTAACAAGAATTCTGCATCTTGCGTCTGAGACACGCTGTTGACTAGATCTTATATCCAAGGTTTTCTCTGGTGAATAATGCCTTAGCCAATTAGCATGAACCCAGAATGGCACATTTTGCCTACCAGATGTCAGCAACTATTTTATTTGATTCCGCGATTTCTGGGCTTTGTCAATAATTCTGTAATCATGAAGTTTAGGAGCTTGGACTTCACTTTCTTATATATAATCATCATATATATATATAATATTTATATATAATATAATATATAAAAATGATATATATAATATTTTTATATAATATAAATATTATTTGTTATATAATAATATTATATAACATATAATATTATAATTGATAATATAACATATAATATTATATATATAATATATTATATAAAAATATTTTATATATATATATATATATATATAACAAATGTTATATAATGATTACTGGAGGTTGCAGTAGATGCAGTAGATGTACTAAACAAATTGTCTTCTTGTTCTAACTTAAAGGATATTACCCTGTTTCCCCAGTACCTTGATTGCTGGAAATCCCTTCATTTGAATTTAAATACCTCAGTTAAAAGCCCTCTAAAGAGAATACAGGTACATAATCAAAAAATGGAACACAGTATAAGTAAGATTCTGGTTGAATGGAAAGAACATGGATACTTTTCTAATGAGAAGCCTTGGGTGGGTCATTGCAGTGGGATTAAGCATCCAAGGGCTTCCACAAGATATGCAGTGCTTGGAGAGGGCAGTAGTATCCAAAGACAGGGAAGGTGTGAAAAAAAAAGACTGGTTGGAGAAAGACTATTTTACAGATTTCCTCAAACATAACCTGGAAACTACTAGATTTCCCATGTGGAGTAAATGACAAGAACACTCATTTTAATCTCTGAAGCAACTTTGCAAAGGGTTTTCAAAAGGTTCTCTTGCATTACTAATGCAGAGAACAATTGTTTCATAAAATAGGCTAGGACTAACCAAATTTATGTCATTTTCATATTCTCTTCCCCTCCCCCCATCCAAGGAGAGAAAATACAGGTATCCATCTCAGGTCTATAAAACCGTAAGAGAAGGGAGACATGAGTTATTATTGTTTCTGTTAAGCCTGCTATCTTATTCCTGTTTGTCCTACTCTGAGTTTTCTTTTTTTTTTTTTAATATTTTATCTATTTATCTAAGAGACAGAGATCACAAGTAGGCAGAGAGGCAGAGAGAGAGGAGGAAGCAGGCTCCCCGCTGAGCAGAGAGCCCAATGCGGGGCTTGATCCCAGGAGCCTGGGATCATGACCTGAGCTGAAGGCAGAAGCTCAACCCACTGAGCCACCCAGGGGCCCCATATTCTGAGTTTTCATCCTAGTGTTCATGGATAAGAAGAGACGCAAAATGAGTTCTGTCCTCAAATGTAACTGTGGCCACAATCTATAATGGATCCTGACCATTTCCAAATGTCAGGCTTTGGTAGGAGCAGAGAGAGTATAGCCTGTGAATAAGAAGACTAGGTTAAAATTGAATTTTTTCTACTATCTCCACTGGCAAGCTCACTTTGAATTTCTAACAGTGGAAGTTGAGCTACTTCATTTATCCCACCTCCTAGTCTTGCTCTGGTACCTGTGCTTACTTCCTTACCTGGGAGCTGCTCCCTCTTCTAGTCATCAAAATCAGGACGTATTCTATGGGTTCTCCTCAATCTCAATCACTGTTCTTAGACCTTGCTCCCAGCTCTCTAAAGAAATCATTTTTGAAAGACATCTAAATCTGGAAACACCATTCTTTGCCCCTCCTTGCTGCTTTCATCTGTAGACCTCACTTAGCACTCCTCACCCACAGCAGACTCCTACTCCTATACCTCATGTAGACTTCATGTCTATTCCATGTTCTATCAGAATCCTGAAAGAATTCAGCACCCAGTGGCAACTGTCTGATTCCCTGGCTTCTCAGTTCTTCAAAGACCTCAGAGGCAATGACTTAAACCTCTATTTACTACAGCTGCCCCTCCCATGGCCTCCCCCTGGGAAAATTTTCCTTACCTAAAACCACTCAAATTCCAAAATATCCTGCTTTGAGGTCATAATATTTTGAATGCCAGATTTTTAAAAAAATATTTCTTTTATGACCCTCTAGCATTCTACTTTCTCCCCATCCAGGAGTTATATATGGAATATTGCTTGAGCAAATGAATAAGTGAACAAACCCATGAAATGAAGATGAAAATGCCAATAACTCAATTACCATAACATTACTTCTATTTAATAAGAAGACTTAAATCTTGTGGAGAGCCTGGTCCTGAACAGCTGTGTTAGGCTGCAATGGTGTATCCAGATAGAAGTCTTACTTATTGCCTCCCAATGTCATTACTAAATACCTGACAACCTAGAATGGGTAAGGAGGGGACAGAAGGCATAGAGAGGATCAGGAAGAGATCCCATACCACAGTAACATGGTAGTATAATTTTTTATTCTATGTAGAATATTTTATTCTATTCTATGATGATTTATATCTATTCTATGATATGATTTATTCTATTCTATGATTCCATTCTAAAATATTTTATTCTTTATTCTATGATGAAAATAAGACCTTAAAATATGGCACTTAATAGCTGAGGAGACAAAAAAAAAAAAGGATGAATGGATGGATGGATGGATGGATGAATGGAAGGATGGAGAGATGGAATGAACTTCTGCTCTTTAAATTTCCCATTGCAGTTGAGGTGCATAAATCTTTTCCCTTGACCAGCTGATTAAGGGATAACTCCAGCAAATGTAGGTTTAACTGACCTGGAGCTGTAGGAGAAATAGAATCTTGTAAATGTCCAAAAGATTCTCTTTATTGAAATAAGCACACATTGTAGTGAATAACTTCAGGCTCTCTCTTGGTTCTACCCTGAGAGGTCCATAAACTTGGTTGGCTGGGCTTATAGTCATATGCACAACGTGTGTGTGTGTGTTTTTTTTAAAGATTTTTTATTTACTTATTTGTCAGAGAGAGAGAGAGCGAGAGTGAACACAGGCAGACAGAGTGGAAGGCAGAGTCAGAGGGAGAAGCAGGCTCCCTGTGGAGCAAGGAGCCCGATGTGGGACTCGATCCCAGGACGCTGGGATCATGACCTGAGCTGAAGGCAGCTGCTTAACCAACTGAGCCACCCAGGCTTCCCAATATGCACAATGTTTTAACCTGAATCCTTTTCCTTCATTTCAGAAAAAAAAAATCTATCTAAATTTCATGAAACTATTGAAGACTTAAAAATCAGATAAAACCACTTCCAGTGTGAAGCTTTGCCTGACTTCTCTTTCTCTGTCATTCTTTAAGATGTTCTTCATAAGTCTGTTATAGGCTTTAAACAACATTGCAGTGATGCTATAATGGTGTCACTAATCTTTTAAGACACTGTGTTAGTTTCTCAAGAAGACACATGTTATCTCTATAATGCAATGACTAAGTGGTGTAGTACTCAATAACATTTATGAACATCTACATGAATGAAAGGCTAAGGCTATACAATATGGGCTATAATTAATTAATTCAATGAATATTTATGAAGCATCCACTATATGCCACTTATTATTTGAGGTGTTGGCAATATATCAGTGAACAAAGAAAATAAAAATCCCCACCACATAGACCTCATAATTTTTGCATCTTATAGGAGGAAGTTATGGCAACTGTGTAGGAGTGCCAATCAGATGTCTTTTCAAAGGGATCTTTCTGCAAACCTCTGCCATGATAAGCTACTCTATTCACAGGCTGTTTTTAGCCAATAACTGGACCCAGAGTGGGACCTTGAGATGGGCCATCCCAGTCCATTAATTGTTAACTACCTTAACAGTTAATCTAGGCTCTGGGGTTCCCTACTGGTCAGCCTAGCCAGTTACATTGTAGATTGAGGCTTTTCCTCAATTCATGGAATTCATATCCCATGTAGATGAGGCCACTCAGTTCTTTATACCTTCTCTCCTTTCTAAGATGTCAGACCTGTATTATGGTCTGAAGACTCTCCATATTCTTTCTACTCCTTTTCCCTTTAGTTTGAGATGTTTCCCTGCAATAAGTCTCTTGCACCTTTAATTCCATCTTGGAGTTTGTTTACCAGAGACACAGACTAGTACAGAAGGGCAAGAAAGATCTTCTCATTTTAATCCTTTAAACATAAAATAGATTTTTACATTTATTTGTCTCCCCATGATATGCTTACTACTGCTTTGTCCTCATTCAGCGGTTTGGGAAGTCCACAAGGTGAGAAGGAAAGTGTTCCCCATATGATTCTCAATGGTTATGCAGATGTATTTTAGAAAGCAAAATCATTAATTCCAGATAATCCATTGCTGAAGTGGGCTAGAACCAATTCTGTGCCTTTCTTCCTAACTTCACATTCAGTGACATCATGATGGTAGCTGGAAATCAGCCCTGGTGGAAGAATTTACAGTGCATAAATTCTCAAATTCTGTAAGTTGGGGTTGTTTTTCATTTTATGTGAGTTTTTTTTTTCATTTTATATTATTTTATTTCTTTTCAGTGTTCAAGCATTCATTGTCTATGCACCACACCCAGTGCTCCATGCAATAAGTGCCCTCCATAATACCCACCACCGGGCTCATCCAACCCCCCCCACCTTCCCTTCCAAAACCCTCAGTTTGTTTCTCAGAGTCCACAGTCTCTCACGGTTTGTCTCCCCCTCTGATATCCCCCAACTCACTTCTCCGCTCCATCTCCCAATGTCCCCCGTGCTGTGTTTTGCTTTTTACAGAGAACTAGTTTACTAGCCCATCACTGTTCCCAGACCTTATATTCAGGCATGCCTAACAAGCAATCCAAGAATGAGAGTATATACTTTTGAAAGTAGAGCAAAGATGAAACCAAGCAAAATTTTGCAAAATGTCCCTTGAAAATAAACCCAAGTTGATTTTCGGTGTAAAGAGTTTAATAATTTCTCTGTTTGTTCCTGCTTTAAACACTCATGTGACCTGTATTTTTATGCCTCTTCTTCTCTCCACACTTCTACCCCTGATACTATCCTCAGAAGCCTTCTCTGGAAGCAGCCCACTACTACTTTGTCCCTTTACCTTACATTAATATAGAGACTCTATTGCATTATTCTGAGAATTTGTTGTTCAAAGAAAATGTTTTTGGTTTAGTTTTTACAATTAAATGCATCCCTTGCTTCCTAATTTACACTTTGATATACAAAATTTTGAAATATATAAATACTTCAAAATATTTGTGTTAAATATTGGTGTTGCTAAATACTCAAATATGTCATTCCTGACATCTGTGTAATTAATGAACAGTAATTAACTAATGTTCATTGCTCTTCAGAACTTATTTCCTATGATTATTTATGCCTTTTCATGATTGTTCACATTTTTCAATTTTTTTCTTTCATGTATTATGATTTTTTTTTTCATTTACCCAGGGCTGTGCTTGATATCCTCTTATTCATGGCTTTTCCCTATCATGAAATGTATTCTGTGGCCCGTTCTAGAATTTTTTGCTTGTTTTTATTCCTTTTGAGTTATTTTGTTTTTGTTTTTATATCTTAAAAAACAAAATATCTTGTCATTTGCCCTTGAAAACCATTTAAGGAATATGACTTTATTATTTTCTGTGGCCATAATAAAATAACTTTAGAAATGATCATATGAAAAGGTAATATACTTCTCCCATGGTCTTTTTTTTTTAAAGATTTTATTTATATATTTGACAGAGAGAGAGAGATCACAAGTAGGCAGAGAGGCAGGCAGAGAGACAGGGGGAAGCAGGCTTCCCGCCAAGGAGAGAGCCCAATGTGGGGCTCGATCCCAGGACCCTGAGATCATGACCTGAGATGAAGGCAGAGACTTAATCCACTGAGACACCCAGGCGCCCCTCTCCCGTGGTCTTTATGAATGCATTTAAGAGAAAGCATTTTTGGCAAGATACCTGTTAACTTCCTTGGAAGAACAGACGAACCCACTCTATCTTTCAATGGTACTAAGAAAATAGAAATAATATTAAGAAGTACCTATTTTCAACAAAGCCTAGTATTTTTTGGTGTGTTCACTCAGAAGAATGCAAACAAAACATTAAATAAAGGGAGAGCAAATGTGTGATCCATATGATTCCACTTTCTTGTTCCCACACCCAAGGCAAACATCATTCATTGTCATCACCATCCTTTCCACTGAGCAAAGAGGAGGCTTATAATCCTTCCCTTTATTATTAGAATGTGCCATAAGATAAAAATATCTTTGTATAAGATCCTTATTTTTTAAATGTGTTTTATAATACTTCTTAAATATCCTTGCATGCTTTAAATCCTTCTTGAATTAGATGATATTCTAGGGACTGAAATATTTTTCAATTTCTCCAAATTCCTAGAGACCCTAAAATATCCTGTGTTTGATAGGTGTCAAGTAACTTTCTCCTTTCTTCTTCTTCTGTTTCTAATACTAAAATATATATGTGGCTTCAATTAAAGCAAATTTGAAATTTGAATTAGAGATGTCTCATACCACCAGCTATTTAAGAACACCTTCATGAATGTGCCTGAAATATTAATATCAAAAGGTAAGAAAGAAGCTGCCCAATTAATTAGTATCATCAACTCAAGTTCTATAAAAATATCCGGTTAATAAGGCATATTGACAAATGATAGCTCTGGCTTCATGTGTGAAGAAAAGCTTCTTGTTATTTCACTCTGAAGTTTACAGTCCTGAAAGAATAAGCTCATAAATGAATTTCACCAAAAGCTAATATTCTGACATATCTTGCAAAAGTATATCCAGTCATCAGAGTATTTAATCAGCTTTCTTCAGTACGTCTGGTGGCCAACCTCATATCATAAAAAAGCCAAAAATTGCCAATATTTGCTCCTGTTCTACCGTGACAGGCAACACTAATGAAGTCAATGTAATCACTAGAGATTGTATGAAGTAAAATAGGGAAGCAAGAGAGTCTGAGAGAGATTTGAAGGTGCTGTGATTCTGGCTTTGAAAAAGGTAGAAAAGGATATCAGCTAAGAAATGTAGTTGGCCTATAGCATCTGGAAAAGGCAAAAGAATTGATTAACCCCCAAATTTCCCCAGAAGGAACATAGCCCTGCCAATAACCTTATTTTAACCCATTAAAGTCCACTTCAGACTTCTGACCTCCAGAACTGTGAGATAATAAGTTTGTGTTATTTAAAGGTATTGTGATTAAGTATCTTACTACTTAGTTTGCAGCAAATGTCAACAATGGGAACTAATATATCTTTATATACATTCCTGAGAAAGGAAAGATAGAAGTCATTAACTCCATGAAATCCTTTCCCTGAACTAAAGAATGTAGCCCTTAAAAATATCCTGGGTTTTTTTCTATTTCCCCCTCAACATGCTGTTATGATACTGAGAAATGATTGATTATATGCAAAAAGTTCATTGTTCTTCAGGACTTCAAGGAAAAGTTTCTCTGAAAGTTGGACAGTAACACTCTCAAGACAAAGCATATTATTCCAAAGGTGAGCAAAAGAGAATAAAGGAGCACAGAGCTTAAATTTCCAAGAATAGAACATGTTCTTAATAATGACTCCATTGTCACTTTTAAAACCGTGTTTGCTCTAGTTTCTTGTTTATAACTTGGAAATGTCTTGTATCTCATCAGTGATGGTGCTCCACACGAATTTCTACACACAACAAAACCATCATTAGCATATATTCTCAAACAGACTGCTCTTCTAACCCACTCAGAAATCAAATGTGCTCTTGTGATAATCATATGTGAGGCACTTTAAAACTCAATGTATGTTAAAGGCTAAAATGTTTATATTTTATAAGCCTAATGTGCTAGTCCATATTAATGACATGTAACTTAGCATTAAGGGTAATGTGTTTCAAGACAGAGTGTTCCCACATTCTTTCAAGTGTGATTTGAAGGGTATCATGAAAAATCCCCATCCCTAAACATATCCCCCAACCAACATAGCATAGTCCTGAAGATATGCAACAGAGAGACTTAAAACTATATATTGCCAAGAGATCTATTTAAAACAAAAATAATTTTTATAGTAGCATATTTACTGAACTACTCATTCTAAAAGTCTTTATTGTACAGCAAAAATATAGATTAAGGAAAGTGCAGATACTAGAATTCACAATTTTGGGTTAAAATTCAGGTTTAATTTCTTATGAGCTTCTTTTGAACTACTTCTGAATATCCTATCCCTCCTTCTCATCTCCAGTTTCTTCATTTGTAAAATAAGTACAAAATCCACCTTATATAGAAAGTAATATTGTCTAATGGTTAGAGCAGAGATACTCAGATACTGTCTTGTACAAAATTTTGGCTTTCCCACTCGTTCTATGACTGTGGGCTGGTAATTCATGACCTTGGTGAATGACTTTGCCTCTGTTTTCTCATCTATAATATAGCACCTACCTGGTGGAGTTTTTGGTAAAATAGCATAGAAAATATATCAGCACATTGTACAAGCTCAATCCCAGTTACCTACTCTAATATGGTTGTGAATATAAAGAACGAGTGAGATCATGTGTAAAAAACACTTCACACTCAGTATCTTTCAGGTTCATTTATTTAGGAATTTTATGTAACGTAAGTATGTTATAGATACATGTAACATATATAGTATATTGTACATGTTTCCTCAATTTTAGAACATACCTTTTACATATTATTACATTCCAAATATTGGAATGAATCTGAGAGTTGATTTTTTTTGTTTAGCACCATGCTCTTTTGCCCCAAAAGCTAATATTAAATTTGCAAGGGTGCCTCACAAAGGAGGAAAAAATACACATATATATGCAATACCTGTGTATGCATATAGTGGTTATAAAATTTCCTTATTCCTTATTCCATATAGTGGTTATGAAATTTCCTTATTCCTTTGTTTCCCAAGAGCCGGCACAGTGTGTACCCTAGTATTTGCTCAACAAACGTGTGTTATGCTGTGAATAAATAACTTGTGAACATCTTCAGATTTAATGTGAGCTCCACTTTTTCCACTGCCCTCCTGACCATGTTTTGGTCCATTCACTTTTGGTGAATAGGTTGCTCCTAAATATAACTTCACCTTTGCTTTTGTAATAAACACAAATCTCATCATACTGAAAAAGTTTCTGTTTTAAAACCCAGGTTCTGACATGAATGGAACTGGAGGGGATTATGCTAAGTGAAGTAAGTCAAACAGAGAAAGACAAATTTCATATGGTTTCACTCATATGTGGAACATAAGCAATAGCACAGAGGATGATAGGGGAAGGGAGGGAAAACTGAATGGGAAGAAATCAGAGATGGAAACAAACATGAGACTATGGACTCCTCCGGAAAACAGACTGAGGGCACGTGTTGTGATGGGTGCTGGGTGTTATATGCAGCTGATGAATCACTGACCACTACATCAAAAACTAATGATGTACTATACAGTGGCTAACTGAACTAAATAAATAAATACTTTAAAAAACATCGATAAAATTATTTTTAACAGGAAAAAAAAATGGGTTCCTGCAGGTCTGCTTGGGGCCTCCTACAATTCATCACCTTTCAGTTTCCATTTGGCAGGCCAGTTCCTGCTCCAACAGTCCTGTCTCTTTCCCCCATTTCTTCCCATCTCCTTTCCTGCAGAGCACAGGCAGCCAGAAGCTAGGCAATCAGGATCAGTGGGCATGGCCCTCTGAGCCAGTGTGGGCAGGGTGTCTGTGTGGAACCTTCCCGTGCATTTTTCTCTATTTTTGCCCTCTTGAATAGGAACAACATTTTACCCACCCATGTACCTTCGGGACACAGTACAGCGCCTGACCCACAGTGTGTAATGTCTATCGATTTAATTATTAAACTGGACTAAGTCACAAATTATTCACATATGCTCAGTTTGTTATTTGACCATTTATTGAAAACTTATGCACTAGTTACTGGTGGGGGGGAGATGAATAAAATTTATTTCCTTACACAGAGACTCACAATGAGTGGTGAGACAGATTTATTACCTAATAATTATAACAACAAGAAAGCACTCAATACATTTATGTATAAAATGTTATGAAAGCAGATAAGATGCTGTGATTTACTGACTCTTTTTGGGAAAGTGGAGAAGTAAAAATGCTGTTGGATTTTGAAGGATGACTATGTATTCAAGAATCAGCCGAGGGAATTACCATGTGACTCAGCAATTCGACTCCACTTATATATCCAAGTGAAATGAAAACATATGTCCACCCCAAAATTTATGTACACATATGTCATAGCAGCATTAGTCATAATAGCCACAAAACAGAAACAACCCAAAGGCCCATTAATTGATGAATGGATAAATAAAATGTGGCATATACACATGATAGAATATTCAGCCATTAGAAAGTACGGATATGTGCTACAGTGTGAAAGAACTTTGAAAACTTTATGCTAAGAGCAAGAAACCATATTCAGATTATTTAAAGAACACTTCTATAATATATATAATATATTTATATGAAATGTCCAAAGAGGTAAAGCTGTAGGAACCTAAAGTATATTAGTGGTTGCCTAGGGCTGAGGGTAGGATATTGGTGAGAAATGAAGAGTGATTTTTAATGGGAACAGGGTTTCTTTGGGGTGTGATGAGATTTTTCTAAAATTGATTGTGGAGATGGATGCACAGTTCTGTGAATATACTAAAAGCCATTCAACTGTGTACTTCAAATGGATGGTAAGTAAATCATATCACAATATAACTATTACACAAAGAAAGGAACAAAAAGCAACAAGTGACCCAAGCATTTATTTTAAGTTTCGATATGAAATTGTTACCACTAACAGGTTTAGTCACTATATTGCAAAATAAATTTTCTTAAAATAAACAAAAAAAAAAAGTGCTACATGAGAGAGAGGAAGGGGAGAAAACAGCTAGAGGAGAGAAATCTATAGACTGAGATCTTTGAAAATTGTGAGCAGGTGGAATGTAGAGACAGCAGTCAGTGTGACAGAGCAGATCTTTATCCAGTATTTTACTCACTCACCTGTGCCATAACGGTAATCCTAAAATAAAATACAAGAAATAAATGGGCAAGCTTAACATGAAGGTGTACTGCGAACAAAACTCTAGGAAACAGAACATCAGTTTCATAATGATCTTAACCTTGTCCTGTGAATGAAAAAAAATTATGAATATCTCAAAACCTTCCATGAATATAATTCATTCCATTCATATGGTTCCATGTTCCATGCAAACTTAACTTTTGTAAAAAGTGTAAATTCCCTTTTTTAAGGACATCCAAGCTAAGAAGATAATCTTTTAACAATAAAGTAAATGGGATGGAAGATAATAATGAATTTTAAAAACAAGAGCAAATGCAGGAAATCAGAAATAACATTGAAATATTAATAAGTAACACTTATAAGGGACTATATGTCAGATTCTGTTGTTGTTGTTGTTTTTTAACAATTTTATTTATTTGTTTGACAGAGAGAGAGAGAGAGAGAAAGAGAGAACACAAGCAGGGGGAGTGGCAAAAGGAGCAGAACAGGCAGGCTCCCCGTTGAGCCAGGAGCCCAGCATGGGACTGGATCCCAGGACCCTGGGATTGTGACCTGAGCTGAAGGCAGACACTTAACCAACTGAGCCACCCAGACTCTGTTCCAAACCACACACACACATTCATTTATAAAATCACTCCTAAAATCCTATGAGCTAGATTCCATATTCCCAATTCACCTGAGTTAAGATGAGGGTAGAGCTGTGAGGTAGTCCAGCAACATTTACAAACACAGTGAATGTGAAAGGGGAGAGTCCCAACCAGGCAGCCATGTTCCGTATGCAACACTGGATAGATGGCTGATATGCTCAGGAAGTGTCAGTTGTTCTTTGTGGGTGAAATGAATACAGGTGTTGAACGGTGGTGATGATGAAGTTAGAACGGCAGGCTGGGATAAGTTTGTCAGGATCATCAGCTGTGGAGACCATGTTTGGACTGACCAGATGGGTAGTTGCTCAATGGTTTATATGTTATATATATTTATATATATTTATATGGGGCTCTGAAAGATCACTGGGTGCTAGTAACTTCTTAGAAAGTAATGATGTACAGAAAAACATATTTACTGGGATTCTTCTCAGGAAAAAAAAATCTGTGTTAGAGAAAACTCATTAGCTACTTGAGACAAGGGATGATACCGCAGAAGGTATCCCTCTGAGCAACAACAAATGGCTCATAACTGCCTTTTTTACTGAGATAAAATTAACATAAAATGAAGTACATGGATCTTATATGTTCAGTTGGATAGATTTTGACAACTGTGTACGCCTATGAAACGAGATACAGAACAAAAGAATATCTCCAAGAGTTCCGTATGCCTCTTCTAATTAATTCTGTCTTACACACACTCTCTGTCCTTCCACTACAGATTAGTTCTGCCTGTATCTGGGTTTGATATAAAGGAATGTATACAATATGTATACTTTTTTTGGTGCCTGGTTGCTTTCACTTAATGCACTTGTTTTTCGATTTGTCCATGTTGCTTTGTTCTTTTTATTACTGAGTGGTATTCTACTGTGTGAAATGTCTGGTAATTCATTTATTCATTTTTTTCCTGAGAAATAGTAGGACTTTGTTTTCCCGTTTGGGAAAAATATAAGTAAGATGGTTACATTATTTTTGTATAATTATTTTTTGTGGACATATGTTTTCGTTTTCTTGGGAAAATGCATAGGAGTGAAATTGTTCCATCATAGGAATATTCCGGGAGTATTCTAATTCTCTCTCTTAAGAAAAATTTGGTCTGTTTAGTAATGAGAATGTCATTTGACAGAACAAGGTATGTAAGTTTGGAACCAGAGCTGAATTAAGTGCGATAATCAGAGAGAGGCTGAGTGTTTTCTTCTCCCCTTTTCACATGGATGTTCATTCAGCCTCATACATAAATAATCCATAAACAAATATTAAGACATTGCTTTGAAGGATTAATGAATTATTAACTTGCTGGAGGCACAAAATGTCCTAGTCTGGCTTAAATATATCATAGTTATGAATGTAGATTTTGTTTTGAAGATCTTAAGTAACATGATTAAATCTATGTCCAGTGATAGTACTTTTTGCCTATTGTGGAAGGTAGACTAAGAACTGGGAATCATATTTTTTTTTAAGATTTTATTTATTTATTTGACAGAGAGAAATCACAAGTAGATGGAGAGGCAGGCAGAGAAAGAGAGAGAGAGAGGGAAGCAGGCTCCCTGCCGAGCAGAGAGCCCGATGCGGGACTCGATCCCAGGACCCTGAGCTGAAGGCAGCAGCTTAACCCACTGAGCCACCCAGGTGCCCCTGGGAATCATATTTTTTAAAGATTTTATTTATTTATTTGGCCAACAGAGATCACAAGTAGGCAAAGAGGAAGGCAGAGAGGGTGGGAAGGGGAATCAGGCTCCCTGCTGAGCGGAGAGCCTGATGTGGAGCTCTATCCCAGGACCCTGAGATCATGACCTGAGCCAAAAGCAGAGGCTTAACCCACTGAGCCACCCAGGTGCCCCAAGAACTGGGAGATAATTTAAAAGGTATTGCAAAAGTTCAGGTGAAAAGTGTTGAGGTCAGCATCTCCAGAAATTCTTAGGAGGGAAATGAATTCAAAAGATACGCAAATACCACTTGTGAATGTGTTTGCATGTGTGTGTGTCTTTCTGTCTCTGTGCAATGATTCCATAATAGTACTCTCTGTTTCTCACTCATTGGATTTGCTGCATCCTTACATAACAGATTCTGTATTACAGACCGAGGTTTAACCAAAATACTCAGACCGGCTGGTGAAATGAGATGCCTCCTACCAGCAAGCCTCCTGCCTCACATATATTTGTTTCATGGCTAATGTGACCAATAATGCTCTCAATATATCATGGCTTTCAGGTTACTTCTATTCAGAATGTTTCTAGAACCTCAAACTTTGCAACATAGTAGCTTGCCGGTAGTGCTCTTGAATCAGTTCTGAACACTACAGAAAGCAAGACATCCAACTGAAGTAACACACTGAGCACCATGTGAGTATCAAATTTTTGTCTTTCATTGACTCTCTTTTATTGTGTCTCTCAACCATTTCCACATAAAGCAATCACAGGTTGGTTAGAGTTGAACTTTATAATATCAGATTTGGTGAAGCATCTATTATTTTTTAGCTCAGGAAGTGCTGAAAGAGCTTATCTTTATCCTCTCCTTGCTATGACAGACTTTGTCATTCTGCTGGTGTGTCAAACCATGATCTCTCTCCCTGACCAAAATAAAACTGGTTGGTCATGGGTTAGGTGACTTGAATACAATGTACGGTCTCACTGTTTATTCAAGGATATTGACCCAGAACTCTAGAAGCTATGAAAAAAAAAAAAAAAAAACAAAACAAAAGAAAAGAATTGAACTTGAGAGCCATTTCTCACATATTCTCTCCATCTTGTGCCTAGTATATTCTTAGAAATTTCATTATCCAGCCAAACCCCACAATTAACTTCATAAACTTACTGTGGGTAGTTGGTCTCTTAGTCATATTGTTTCCCCACCTCTTCTTAGCGAATCTCTTACTAATGTATTTTTCAAAATTAAAAATAGATCCCGAATCAATCTTTCATTATTAAAATGTTAAACATTCGGTACTTGCTGAGCAGCACTGCAACCCCTATTAATTAACTCTTAGAAGTAGTTGTTAAAGGCTACACAGGTAGGGGGCGCCTGAGTGGCTCAGTCAGTTGAGCATCTGACTCTTGATTTTGGCTCAGCTCATGATCTCAGGTCCTGGGATGGAGCCCTTAGTTGGGCTCCACGCTCAGTGTGGAGTCTGCTTGAGGATTCTTGCTCTCTCTCTCCCTCTGCCCCTTCCCCCAGCTCTCTCTCTTTCAATAAATAAATAAATCTTTAAAAAAAAAAAAAAGAAAGAAAGAAAGAAAAAGAAACAGCTACACAGTTTGGTGGCTTTCATAAATGAAGGTTGTACAATTTTTTGTGCACCACTAGGCAGTCAGGATCACTGGCCTTTGGAATGTCTGGAGCGAGAGATATGGTTATGTCTTCTGGGAAGCTGCCTTATTTGGAAGGTAATACACCTCCAGAGTCATCAGAAGTGCATGCTAACTCTGGCACTGACATGCTCTCATTGCTTTTGCAAACCATTCATGTAGGAGCTGTGAACACGAACTGCACTACACCAGAGTCAACAGGAAAGGCGAGCTTTATATATGGTAGAGGAATTTGCATAGCCTTAGAAGGCCAACTCATCATGCTCTGCTAGAGATTCACACAGTGAAAAGCAATACATGAGGGTTCGAGGTTTTTGTTTTGTTTTGTTTTGTTTTGTTGAGAAAAGGCTCTCTCCACAATATAAAACTTGATGCAGGATTCCTCACCCTGGCACATCTTTCTTCAAATTAAAACTCCAGGCCTGAAATAAAAATTGCTGGTGGGAGTATTAATATGCTTTAGGCTCTACTCTCTATAAGGGGGACACTGCAATCTGATCATAAAATCAGTTGTTCATCCATTTGGGTGGGAAAGGAATGCCAGCCTTTACTGGGAAAAGAAAAAGAAGCCTATATTGGCCTTTCTCCTTGTGAATAGGTCAGTTTACTTGAATCTAAGTATCCCCGCATTGCAGTGACATCTCCAGAACTATAATCCCTCCTCTGCGCTAAACAGAATATGTTCTATAAGACACAGGACCCACACATTACCTTCATAAGGGCTGAACAAGGCCAAATTCTGTGAAACAAAATGTTTCAACCCTAAAATGTTTCAAGCCTGCCCAGGATGATAGTAATCTATCAGCTAGTTTCCAACAGGGAGAGCTTATTTTATATTTCTCATTAAATTGTCTTCACAGAGGGTTGGGGGGGGCGGAGAGGGTTGTGGGGTTATGGACATTAGGGAGGGTATGTGCTATGGTGAGTGCTGTGAAGTGTGTAAACCTGACGATTCACAGACCTGTACCCCTGGGGCTAATAAAACATTACATGTTAATTTTTTTAAAAAAAGAAAGAAAAAAAATTATCTTCACAGAAATATGATGAATAATGGCTTGCTTTGAAGATATTTTATTTTTCAGATATCCAAACATAAGAAGCAATATTTTTAACAAATTGTGTTATAAAGTTACTTACAAGCAAGTTTTTTTTTATAGAACAATATTCTTGAATTATCAATAATCAATAATAATCAGAGGCCAGAAAAATAGGAGGTAGGGTGCCTCCCCATTTAAAAAAAAAACTTTTTTGTTAGTGTTTTATATGGGTCAGTGCCTTATTCAACTCTTCTGCAATGCTAGACTCTGTGTGCCAGAAATCTTTCTATTTTAGGTTCCCTGAGACCTACCAAAATGCTACCAAACCCTAGGTGGAGTGGATATGGAAGCTAATTTTTAAAGGCAAAAGCTACTCGTTCTGTAGAAAACACAAAAAGGTTTTTAAAGAAACACAATGTTTCTATTTTGTTTGCACCGTTAGGATTAAATTGTCTGCAATTTCCTATTCAATGTTTATAAAAAGAACCAAAATATTATTATAAAGAATTAATAAACATTTTATAGTTGTGTAATATTTCAATGAGGAGCCATGATTCATGTTCATTCCATTCCTACTATGGTGATGAAAGTCTTTGAGCATAATATGCATCACAGCATGATAGAAAATGCACGAGCCCTGGAATCCTACAATTTCAAATTTCACCCATTTCTTTGAAAGACTATGTGATCAAGGAAAAGTTAATTTAGCCTTTCATAATCTCAGATATCTACTTCAAATGGATATTAGTATGTCTACCTGATCAGACTATTATGATAGATGACATTTTTAGAATATCTAGAAAAATTCCTGATATTTATTCTTGTGGTTAAATTATTTTATTTACTGCTATTAGCATCTTCATTGTCATAAAGACCTCAGACAGATGCCATAGAGGCAACATTACTGAAGGGTATTTTCAGTAATTTACCATTCATATCTCCTATGCCCTTGCAACCTTTTTTATAAACTTGATCTGAAATGTTGATTTCTCCATTTCTGTTGTTTTATATATTTTAAGATAATTAAAATAATATTTTAATATGATGTTTGACACACTGGAGTTAATTTTGGCTATGGCTTCAAAATGGATTATCAATTTATAGTGAATATTCTACTTAATGTTTTGGTCTTAGAAATGTATCTGGTACACTTCTATTGGTATTTGCCAAATATACATTTACCTATGTCTTTATTGGCAACCCTACTGCACCACGTCTTAATTATTCACAGTATATGGTTAAGTTCTGTTCTTTAATTCATATGAGTGTGCTTATCTTTTAATAAGTTTTATTTTACATATAGTTTAATAATTTTTCATAATGTTTTGACTGCCACAGAGTAAGTAGGAAAATAGTTATGGGGACTGATGTTTCAGAGAGCTCTAGGAGTCGGGCCATGCAATGCTGAAACACCATTGCTGTCATCATGGTTGATATCTCCAGGAGGGGAGACTGGTGTAAAACAGGTAACACTATGAAGCTGATATGAAGTGAGACATAGAGAGGGATGGAGAAAATGAAGAGCAGGACCAAAGGATGTGTGAGAAGAGGAAAGCTTCCATTTTGCTTTGGACTAAGTCTGAAAATATGAAATAAACAGGATTCCCCTTTTATGCTGCTCCCCATATATGATTTGGAGGACAGTAACATTTTAAAAGGCTCATTTTCATTTGGACATTATTATCTTTAAGTGATGTATTTCTTAAAGACCATTTTTTTCCTCCCAAGTCTATTTAGGGGTGGCGGGGACTATACAAACAAAATCAATTTTGTCTATAACTTCTGTAGTAATTTAGATGGTATGTATTCAATTTTTAATTTTATTAGTGGGTATCTCATGTTTTTAAGTGTTCAAAATTATATTTGTCTAATTTTGAAATAAAGCAATGAGCAGATTTTTTAAGTTTATAATTATTTAAGGAGAATCTCGGGGCTTTTATTTTTTTCCTATATGCATCTGGTCATTATTTCTCACTCCCCTACAGTTTTTCTTGTTTTATATAATGTAATTTAGGGTGTTTAAATCTGTATTTAAAAGAAAAATGCTTTCCAAACACTGGGCTTTTTTCCACATATTTTTAATGTACTTAATTTGAAACCAAATTGTATAAACATTTAGTAATTCTGTAGGTTTATCTGGCTAAAATATTTATCATTAGTCTCTTTTATCTACAACCTCCTCTTCTTAGATTCTAAAGTTTGTTTCAGTAATTGGAAAACATCTATGTAAGAAGGATAACTTGATGGAAATGCTTTTATTTCTATAAACATCTAAAATGTCTTGTACATTTCACCCATGAAAATTAATTTTGCTACCCCAAGGTAGTGTAGGTAGAAATTTTTTATTTTATTGTTTTCTGGAAGTTAATCCTGTGGAAAGAGATCTAATATCAATATAAATTATATTCATTTTTATATTTACTTGGATGCTTATAAGGTATTTTTGAATATATTCTGAATATGGCTAGATAATCAAACTTTTTACAGATTTCTTGAACTATATTATTTTCAGGTCAGGAACTATTTCTGCTATTGTTTTTTGTTCTAGATTCTATTATAGATTCTGTTCCATGAGCTCTGTTACCTCCTTTTGTTTTATTTTTTTAATTTAAAGTCAATTAATTAACATATAGTGTATTATCAGTTTCAAAGGCAGAGTTCAGTGATTCATCAGTCTTATATAATATCCAGTGCTCATCACATCACATGCCCTCCTTAATGTCCATCACCCAATTTCCCCATCCCTCCACACCCTCCTGCCTCCCCAGCAAACCTCCGTTTCCTATGATTAAGGGTCTTTTGGCATCAGGGAAATACAAATCAAAACCACAATGAGATATCACCTCACACCAGTCAGAACAGCTACCATTAACAAGACAGAAAACAACAAATGTTGGTAAGGATGGCGAGAAAACGGAGCTCTCTTGAACTCACGGTGGGAAGGCAACCTGGTACAGCCACTCTGGAAAACAGTATGGAGGTTCCTCGAGAGGTTAAAAATAGAGCTACCTTATGACCCAGGAATTACACTACTAAGTATTTACCACAAAGATACAAATGCAGTGATCCAAAGGGGCACCTACACCCCTTTTTTTTTTCCTTTTTAGCTGTGCTTTATAAAGGAAAAGCAGTTCAGCTTTTGACCATAAAAGGAAGACGATTCCACTAGATGATGGGAGACAGAATCTTCATGTGTTCAGAACCCCAACCCCCACTCTTGTATGTTATATTTAGGACAATCAAACTGGCCAGATTTAGATTGCTGTCCAAATGAGGCCCCACGGGATTTCATTACTACCTTTTCTCAGGGAGACCGGTGGAGCTGGATGCCAGGTGCATGCAGCAAGGGGATCCAGCCAACATCACAGGACTTCATGGCTGCATTCAGACTCTGGGCACCCAGCGACTGGGTGGGACTGAGGACACTCACACAGTGAGAAATTTCACACTCTATGTCTTCTCCTAGAATGGAGGAACTGTAGGAACAGTGTTCTCAGAACATAGCACTCAGCGGAGCACTCAGCCCAAACATGTCTCCCAGGGCTGCCTGGCAGAATCACTCAGTGAGGGCTCTGGGGGTCTCCATGCTGTGCAGCTCTTGGCAGTGAAGTCTGCTTGATTAGGGTAGGATGTGAGAACTGATTTCTTTAGAGCAAGGGCTCTGAGCTCGAGTGTACATGAGAGACTTCCGGGAGAACTTCTTACAACTCAGAGAGTGGGCCCTGCCCCAGAGTGTCTGATTGTGAGGGAGGCTTTCTATTGTTCATAGAAGCAATATCCACAATAACCAGACTGTGGAAAGACCTGAGATGTCCATCGACAGATGAATGGATAAAGATGTGGTATATGTATATAATGGAATATTACTCAGACATCAGAGGAGGAGTACTTACTGTTCACATCCATGTGGGTGGAATTGGAGGAGATTATGCTGAGTGAAATAAATAAACCTGAGAAAGACAATCAATCATATGGTTTCACTCATATGGAGAACATAAGAAACAGGCAGATCATTGGGAATGGGAAGGGAAACTGAGTGGGAAGCCATCAGAGAGGAAGAAAAACAATGAGAAACTCTTAACTACAGAAAACAAATTGAGGGTTGCTGGAGGAAAGAGGATGGGATAATGGGTGGTGGGCATTAAGGAGGGCATGTGATGTGATGAGCACTGGGTGTTATATGAAACTGATAAATTATTGAACACTACATCTGAAAGTAATGATGTACTATAAGTTGGCTAGTTGAATTTTTAAAAAGTCTGTTATGGTTTGTCTCCCTCTCTGATTTCATTTTGTTTTATTTTTCCCTCCCTTCCCCTATGATCCTCTCCTTTGTTTCTTAAATTCTACATATGAGTGAGATCCTATGATAATTGTCTTTCTCTGATTGATTTATTTCACTTGGTGTGGATGGAACTAGAGGGTATTAGGCTAAGGGAAATAAGTCAATCTGAGCTCTGTTATCTCCTTAAAAGAAATTTGCCTCATTTTCTCCCTATTTATTATCATCACTTTTATCTGTTTAAGCTTTTTGTCTGTGATCCAGAAAGGTATCTCCAGTTAGTCTCTTACATCTTGAATTGTAATTTAATGTTTCTGACTTACCAAACCTATATATGCTATTCTTTCACAAGTAGACTTTGCTCATAGCACCCTGTTCTGATGATCTTCTACTATTCCTAGGTTGGTATTTCTTTCTATTGTGTCATTCTGAATCTAAAATGCTCTTATTTTGCTTGCAGTAAATTTATTTCAGGGAGAGATGATTAACACTAGGACAATGGATCTTGCCTCTTACATTGCAATCCCTATAATTTCATTTGCTGTCTGCCATTCCCCTCCAATTCCATGCTTCATTTCTGTATTGAAAAGGAAGGTTCTATTTAATCAAGGTTTTGGCATATGGGCAACAATAGAAGCTGTAAATATTGCCCTGGGTTCTACAAGGGTTTTAAATGGGACTTTATCAAATTTTCTAACTCAGCAACTCAATCTAGCACATTATAGAATCAGAGATGAAGTATTAAGAGACTGTTCTGGGATTGGCTGAGCAAGTCATGTCCCATCACCAGTCCCCATTGGATGATCTAGATAAGGGGTCACCAAACTACAGCCTGCAAGGCAAATATAGCTCATCTGTTTTTAAAATAAAATTTTATTGAAACATAGCCATACTTCCCCATTAATATATTGTCTGTGGAAGCTTTCAAGCTGCCATAACAGAAAGGAATGGTGACAGCAAAGACATTGAGGCCTGTAGAGCCTAAACTATTTATTATCCAGCTCTTCATAGAAAAAAAATTGCCACACATAATCTAAATTCCCTACCCCAGTATAAACAAGAGCGCCAAGGACTCTGACTCGCCTTTCTTCTACACTGTCATCCATAAGTCATATGGTCTTCTTTGCCAGTAAGCAGCCAGAATAGCCTGGGGCATAAGAAGTATCTATTTATAGCTTATCACAAAGATATCCTTATTATGATTGTCAGATAAAATATGGATGCCCAAGTAAATTCAAACTTCAGTATTTATCCCATGAAATATTTGTCCATCTGAGATTCCAATTTAACTGAATATCCTGTATTTTGATTTGTTAAGCCTGGCAACTCTATTTCTGATGTATACCGAGTGGATATATGCAGATAAGATCAACTAAAACATCAGGTCCCACTGTATTAAAGGAACGAAAACAGCTCATGTATAACCTATTCACAAGCTAGTATTTTTTTTTTTTTTTACTTTAAATAAGAAAAGACCCAATTCCAGTTGGATTAAGCAGTAATGAAATGTGTTATTTTAAATCATGGAATCCAGTCAGAGACTCCAAATTTACATTTCTATGATTCCTATTGAACTCCCTCCTCTTTGTGCTGGACCAGTCCTCAAAGTGTTGCAAGATAGCTGCAGAAATTTCACATGTTACATACAACCAGAGCTACAACTTCCAAAGTCAGCAATGAAACCATATAATTTTGGGGTATCTTTTGGAGAAGCAGGAAACCATTTTCCAGAAGCACTATAGTAATATTCCATTGAAGTTTCCTTGCCTAGGATTGACAAAGGAAATGAGACATCATGATTGTCTTGTGCAAATCATTTGGAGTGGGATATTAGGAAGTCAACCTTGATGACTACTATAGTTCACCTCTTTAGCTGCCCAATATCTACACATATTTTTAGAAATGCTCATATCTACATAAACATATTTATATCCTTTCTGAAGAAACTCTAAAATCTCTTCTGCACCCAGATCCAAATACAAATTTTCCAGTTTATGTGCAGCCCTCCTCATCAGTTGCTGATATGGCTTCTTCCAAACTTGGACAAAGAGATTAGGGATCCAAACCGAAAATAATGAACACAAAAAGGGCAGAAAGGACAGGTTAACAATAATAAAATTCCCACGTAAAGATCTTCATTTAGATATGACCTTTTATTATAAAAATATTTGGTTTCTAACTACAGATTACTGTCTCCTTCCCTTTCCTCTTGGTCTCAGATCAACCTCTGCCTTGAAGGAGTGTGAAGCAGTTGCTTTCATGATGAAGGAGCAGGAGGCTGGCTGAGGACAAAGCAAAAGCTGGCACCTTGCATCCCCTCTCCACCTGCTTCCCTCGGTAATATGTGCGACATTCCTCAGCCACCCCAGCTGCCCTAAAGGAAAAGCAAATAGTTAACTTTCAGAGATCACAATCCTGCAAGACAGGAGTCTCCCTTGGTTTACCAATGTCCTAGAGATTTACAACAAAGAAGCTATCTTAACAATAGCACAATTTCCAGAGGCAAATAGCTCAGTTCCTCAAGCCCTAAATAAAGTTAAATTTCTTCTAAACCCAAATCTTACTAACAAGGACCCTTGACAGGAGAAATGTGAAGACCTTGCTTCCAAAATTCCTTAGAGACTAACATCACCCCCTTTGTTCTCACTTACCCAACTCCTGTGTATATAATCAGCCACTCCTCAGGATAATGGGGCAGCAAATCTTTCTGCCCACGGGTCCTCTCCTCGTGCTTTGATAAACCACCATTTTGCACCAAAGTTGTCTCAAGAATTCTTTCTTGGTTATCGGCTCTGGACCTCACCCCACTGAACCTCACCTAAGTTCGAGAGCTTCATCATTCTTTTGGGAGGCATCATGAAGAATCTGATTTTTTCCCAGGACTGGCCTTTTTCTAGGCAGAGTGACTATTAAGAGGCACTCTAATGAAACCCAAATATTGTAGCCTGCTAAATTTCTGGCTCTCTGTTGCTATTTAGACTAAGGTTAGTTAAGATAGAGTATGTGGCTGAGTAACCATCAGTGGACTTAGTTATAAATCAGAGACACAAATGACCTCTTTTTGAAGAACTGTATTTATTTCTAATATACATTTGGTTAGACCACCTTCATCCAAATATTTTCTTTTAGGAATTTACCAATAGCACTAGGAAGAATTAAATTACCTCAAACCTTAAACTTTCCTTGTGGTTTTCCTTATACTAGAACCTGTGTAGGAATTGATCTATGTCGCAGTGCACAACAAACAACAGTTTAAATGACTGTGGGTGAATGCTTAACTTGGATTATCCTCTGCCTGGGTATTCTCACTTATCATCACTCCCTTCTCCACTCAGCAGATACTCCCTTCAGGGCATGTTCTTTGGAGCACTCCACTTTATTTTACCACATTCTGTGTCCCTGAGGAAGATTTCAACACCAAGAAACAGAAAATGCTCTGTGCTCATTTTGCTATTCTATACATATCACCTCAATGAAACAAAAATCTGCAATATTAAATCCAAATAGAGAAACACTTTTTTCTTTTCTTTGGTGGCAAAACAGCTCAAACATTTAAAAAACATTTGCAAAATCTGTCTTTTGAGATTTCGAGGAAAGAAAACAATATTCAACATCAGAAGTTATCATTTTCATTATTCAGAAAGAATGAAGTGGGACTCTGAAGGGACCTTCTCATTGATGAAGGTAAATTATTTTCTCTGGCCAACGATCGTCACTACTGTGAAGTACAGGAGCTGTTTCCCTCAGATTATAGTTTGGCTTTTTTCTATTGCTTTGCTTGTTTTCCACAAGCCCCCACAGGCTGCATGTCAATTCAAGACCCCGGAAGTGTATCTACCGAATGCGGCTGACAGTGCCCCACCTATGGCGGGGCAGGACGAATGCCTGAGTCAGGAAGGCTTCTTGGGTGTAGGGTTATATGTGCCCACAGGGAGATGCCTCCTGAGCTGGTAATGAGTATCCTTGGATACTAATGCCAATTCGACATTCCACACATCTAAAGTCACTTTTTATAAAAAGGCAAAACTTTAATAGGCCCATCACATTGTGTGTCCTGGGAGCTGACAGGCTTGCTTTATGGAAAGACTATTGAAGAGGTAACAGAGACAGCCCTCCCTGGGGCTCTGCCTTTTTTTTTTTTTTTTTTTTTTAATGGTCCCAATCCCTCCTTCCTTGTGCAAATCACACCTTAAACAAGTTAATTACCCCACCAACCATAACACATTCAACAAGGGACCTTTGAGTGCAACTCTGTAACAAGGGCTGTGTGAGGCATCAGAATACAAAGGAGAGAGGAAAGAGACTATTGGGCCCTCAGGGAACTCACATTCTAGTAAGAAAATAAAAACAGAAGTATTTACAAACAATCACCACAGAAGGGGACAGGTACCTGAGGGTGCTTTGTTGAGGCCACAGGGCATTAGGGAGAGCCTGGTCGGGGAAGAGTCAGCCCAAACTGAGTCCTGAAGGAAGAGAAAGATTCTCACCCACTTTTTGGCTTTACAATGTGTTCATACTACCTCTGTCACTTGTACTCAGTAGGAATGTATGAATGTACCCATTACATGTCTGCCTAAACTAGAATGCAAACATCTTAAAGGCAGAGAATATACCTACTTTTTAAAAGATTTTATTTTATTTATTTGACAGAGAGAGGCAAAGAGAGGGAGAAACAAGCTTCCCACTGAGTAGGGAGCCTGATGTAGGGCTCGATCCCAGGACCTTGGGATCATGACCCGAGCCTAAGGCAGATACTTAACACCTGAGCCACCCAGGTGCCATGAGAACGTACCTACTTACTCACTGGATTGTCCCACTGTTTTATGCCCAGAGCTTAGGCAGTGGCAGACCTTTGAAGGTCCTCAGTGCCCTGTCTGCTGAATCTATGAGGAGTGAATTTTGGTCCTGAACCCCAACTTTATTTCTGGTCCATGCAAATTCAACATGTTTAATGTAAAAGTAATCCTCTCCCCACATCGAGCTCTCACTGACTTGGCCAGTTTCTATCAATAATTTAGTCACTGGCTGCCTGCCACCGTCTCAAATATCTCTGCATTACCTTGGATTCTTTCGTCTCCTACTGCCTACATCCAATTACCACAAGCATCTTATTAATTACCGCTTCGTAGTGTCTCTCCCATTCCCAGGGCAGAACCCTGCTTGAGGTCACCTGAGATGCCATGCTTATCTCAGTAGTTTCCTCCTTTTCTCTCCCCCTGGAAGATCTTACCTGTCCATTCCATCCTGAGACCCTCCACTATGTCAAAGAACCTCCACCTCTGGCTTTCATCTCTTTGCCATCTACTCAAACAAAATAAAAATACAATCTTATCAAGTAACTTTTGTTTAAAATCAGACATCTTTTCCTCACATTAAAAGATACAGGGAGAAGTCTAGAAAAAAAATTGTCATGCCTTGGTAAATTAGTCATATTATATATATTAATTGCTGAGGCATCTAGTACCATCAACTTGGCACCTTTAAATAACATACATTAAGTACCAGTACAGTTTTATTGGATTAGGAGTCTGGACACTGAGTTTTCTGCTTTGGGATCTGGTAGGCTGCTATCAAGGTGTTAACTGGGCTTGAATGTCATCTGAGGTTCAGGGTTATCTTCCAAGCTCATATAGTTGTGGCTTTTGGCAGAATTTGATTCCTTGGAGCAGGAGGCCTGAAGCCCTTGGCCCTAGGGGTTGGTTGCCCACAGTCCCCTGCAGGTGGCCCTCTCCATAGGCAGCTCAGAGCATACCAGCTTGCTCCTTTAAGCTCAGCAGGAGAGGAGAATGAGTGTGGGTGGGGTCATATGTATATAGATACTGTGCTATTAATCATGGGAGGAACAGCCTCACTTTTACCATGTAACGAAATCACAAGTGACAACCCATCCCATTTTATATATTCTCATGTTCAAACAAGGGAAGAAGTGCCATTATTCCATCCATACCCAAAGGATTTTCCATAAAGGCATGTTAAGAAATAGCTTGACTCCATTTCTGATGTTTGATTACAAAAAACTTTTAAGCCTCACTCCTCCCTTGCCCCTTCTGCCTATATCTCAGTAAGTGGATAGCAAAGTCTGGGGGCTCCTTCCTGGGGAGCCTGAGGAATTCATACCATGGATGCCCTGCTACCTGTGAGATCATGACCCCAGTCCCACCCTTGTGACTACCACTAAAACCTCCAGCCAGTTTTCTTTCACTGCTTTGCTGGGCCATTTTTAGACCTGCCTAAGAAGCCTGCCTTGCTTTCCCACAAAGCCTTGTTATGTGAGTAATACACATTTTCATACCCTCTTGGTGTATGTATGGCACCATCCTTCTTGAATTCAAAGTGTGGGTGTCAGTCTGTCCTGTTTCTGCAGAATGTTTACAATAAGTATAAATAGCAAGAGAGGGGGGATCCAAGGCATTCACCCTAGGATCTATTCATCACCCCAACTTTAATTTGCCACAATTAGAAAAAAATGCATAGTCTCTCTACTTGAAGCCTTTTTTTAGCCTTTCTGTTGTGGGAGGCATAGAAACCATGCTACCAGGAAATTCTGCCTTGCTGCTGTGAAAATATGTTGGATTACTATAGAAGGAGAAAAACAAAATTTCTAAGATTTCATGTTTTCAGACCTCAGTAGGAATAATCACAAACTTAATTATATTATTGACAAAGAATATTTTGAAAATGAAAAGCTAATGAGAAATGTTTAAATCTTAAAATAGCATGAAATGCATGTATCGATGTGTCACAGGTGAAAATAGAATGTAGGCTCAACAAAGCAATAAAAATATGGTTAGGTAGGATTGCATGTGGTGTTACATGTTCCCAGTTGTAGCTTCTCGTAGGAAAAGTCCAAATGGCAAATGAGGTGTTTTTTAATATTCTCATCTCCATATAAGGTTTCCAAGATCTTTTCATTCGGTGAAACTTCCAGTCTCTGGAATTGTGGAACTCTGGTTCGTCCACAGAGAAGGGGTGACCAAGGAAGAGGAATATATATTGGAGAATAGCCAGTAATAAGTCTCTTTAGCTTTGCTCCCCAGTGCTTGTGATAGAAAAATCTAACCTTTCCCCCTCTTACCTTTGAGGAATGAGGCCCCGTTACTCCTCTTTTCTAGGCTGAATCCCACTTCCCCACTGCCTTTGCCTTACTAATCTTTGATTATTAGTCATATACCTCCACATGTACCCATGTTCCTGTGTGAGTGCTTCTGACTTGTATGTGGACATGTATTTTTTTTTTCATCTTTTTTACATTTCCATGTTGGCTGAGGAGGTAAAAATAGCCCCGAGTATACCAATGGAGAGTAGAAGAGAGGGGTAAAATCTCAGAAAAAGCAGAGATTAATATTTGGAGCTCCAAGAATAGATTTGTTTAAGTTAGGTACTCTTCCTAAATCAATGATACACTCGTTAAAAATACATGAATACCAAGTTTTGAATATACCAGCTGTATGGGGAGCTTACTGTATGCAAGGGCTATTTTCTTCCCTGTAGTTACAGTGCTCATCATGATGCCTGGGCCTGAAGGCACCTAATTAGTATGGATGCAACTGAATTTTATAGAGTATACTTGATAGTAATTACTTAGTTTAATAAGAACAGAGGTTCTTGTTTATGTTATTATACTATTATTCTTTATCCTTTGACTTATAAAATGTAGTCATTATACAAATATTCAAATTTCTGAATTTCTTTTCACAGAAAAAAATTTTAAATATATTCTCTTGGTAGGGATTAAGAACTGCAATAGTTTAATTTTTTTATCTTTTGGTTGGTAATTGATTAACATGTTCTACTGACTTGTGGCTTTGCCCCCCCAAATTCACCTTTTCTTTGTTGCAAGCTTGTTAGCTATTGCTGCCTAACAAACCACCTCAAGACCTAGTTATATGAAATCATTTATATTAAATCTCATAAGTCACAAAGCTGAGTGTCAGTTACCTTGGTGGGGTGGCTCATATTTCTGCAAGTTAGTTTTATTCCATGTGTCTTTCATCTTCCTCCTAAGACCTGAGGGCCAGTCTAGGCATGTCCTTCTTGCAGGATGAGAGAGTCTATAAAGAACCTCAATAATGTTGATATTTTAGACTGAATAATTTTTTTTCTTGTGGGGAGTTACAGGTTTTTCAGCAGAATCCCTGGCCTCTCCTCACTAGATCCAGTAGAATTCCCTAAGTTATGACAACAAATAAGGTTTCCAGATATTGCCAAAATTGCCCCCAGTTGAGAACCACTTCTCTAGTGCATAAGCAGAAATGTGAAAGGCCTTATGAGTCTTCTGCTCAGAGCTGACACACTATCACTTTATTCCACTGGCCAAACGAGTCACATGGAGCATGAGTCAAGAGGAGGGGCAGGCCAACCTGCTCATGGCAGAGTTACACAAGAAGGGATATGAATACAAGGAAGTAAGAGGAACCAGACTATTAAAATAATAAGTTTACTTCAACAATTATGACTTCAAGAACCTCACTTTGGTATTTCCAAAAGCTCTAATAACATTTCCATTAATTGCAATCTTAGTAGAACAAACTTCCAGGACTTAGGTCTTATCCTATGACTACTTCCTTTTTGGTGTGATTATTTGCAGCAGCTTCTAGACATAATAGGTATCACATAGATAAAATAACATTAGCACCTTTATACTTTATATACTAGGCATTTCCACTATAACACACAAAAATATCCCATCTAAAAATTCCTTATACTGTGATCTTAAGTTCTAGAAATGATAACAGTTATCTCTCACCTTTAAAAAGGCACATTCATTTAAAACTGTGACTATTTACAAAGCAACATGGAATAGCCTGCTTGGTGTAGAGCAATAAAAATGCAGTGTGTCCTCTCTATGAATCAGAACTGTATGCATGTGCTATAGTTAAATAACACAATTTAAGATCTTATTGTTTTCAATTTAGTGGAAAAAAGGAAAACAGGTTGCATATGTTGGTAAATATATACATATTTTTTTAAAGAGAAACAACTGGGGTGCCTGAGCGGCTAGGTTGTTAAGCATCTGCCTTCCACTCAGGTCATGATCCCAGGGTCCTGGGATCCAGCCCCACATCGGGCTCTCTGCTAGGTGGGAAGCCTGCTTCTCCCTCTCCTGCTTCCCCTGCTTGTGCTCCCTCTCTTGCTTTCTCTCTCTGTCAAATAAATAAATAAAATCTTTTTTAAAAATTAAAAATAAAAAATAAAGAGAAACAACTATAGTTTGGGGGAAGAACACATTGAAACTAATTCTTTCTTTTACATTCGGATAACCTTGAGCAAAGTCACTTATTCTGTCTGAGGTTCCATTTATTCAGCCACCAAGTATATTATTAGGCTGGATCACATGGAATTGCCAATATTCAACTACTTTTTCCCCTTCAAGCACAGCTATATCATGCAATTCAATAAAATAGAAAGCCACGTCAGCCCCACAGTATAAGAATCAATTGTAGTCGATTTTGAATCAAACTAAGACATATACAAGGGTAAATAATCAGAAAAATACAAAAATCTGTGATGCTTATATAGAACAATCTCTAAAACAAAGATACAACAGCATTTTCAAGGAAGCATCTGCTCCTTTTTTTAATAGCTTTGATCAAATTCCAAATTATAAAAATGAGATCACATAAAAATTAGAGTGTCTGAAAATGTTGGAGGTGGTGAGGAGAGGAAAAGGGAATTAAAAAAAAAAGGGAATAAGAGGGAGAAGAAAATTTTCTTTACAAATAGAACAAAGGAGACTAAAAATGAAATCAGGGTCTGTTATTCTGAAATATTCCTGTGGGGGAAAGATGGATCTATTGTTTCTTGATTCTCTAAAGCAATCAAAACTTACCCTGGAAATGAAACAAAGACTTAAATGTTTCTTCTGAAGCTGAATAAAAGATGAGTCATGCTTCAAGGCAAGTTTCCTAAAAAGAGAATTTAAAAAGAATGAAGTGATAAAGAGATAGTATGAGCACAAGATTTTATTAAATTCCTTTTTAATTATAAGAGCCGATGGCTCAGATGTGAGTCAGTTTGACCACCATGCATTGTTATGCTCATCTTAAGAACAGAAAATGAGCAATGTCTTTCTTTAAAAAGCAATAAAAAGTAAGCACTATAATACTTAGATTACTGCTTCCAAAACCCAATTAATCATCAGAATTACTTGGGATGCTTTCTTAAAATAAAGCACAGAGACCCTACTCCCAGTGCCAAAATTAGACTCTCTGTCCTTGAAGTTCAAGAGTTTGATTTTTTCAGAAGCTCCACAAATTAATCACTTAAGTTTGGGAAAAAAAAAAAAAAAGGAAAAAAAAAAAACCCTGATAAAACTTACAACCTATTGTTAGTTTCATTTATCTAAATTGATCTTATTTCCACACACCAGAGATCAAGTTTTTTTTTTTTAGATTCTTACATATATCCTGGCTTTGGTGTTCAGTGAGTCAACCTCTGTGTCCCCTGTGCTCTGAGCTTCTGTCTAACACTAGGCTAATAACTATTAATCTGCTCAGGCTTTCATAACCAAATACAACAGAGTGGATGGCTTAAATAATAGAAATTTATTTCTTCCCAGCTCTGGAAGCTGGACGTCTGAGATGAAGGTAGCAGCATAGCGGGTTCCTGTTAGTTTAAAGCTCTCTTCCCAGCTGGTAAACAGACAACTTCTCGCTGTGTCCTCAAATGGCCTTTTCTCTGTGCCAGGGGTGAAAGAGAGAGACAACAAGCCTCGCTGGTGTCTCTTCTTATAAGAACACTAATCCTATGGGATTGGAGTCTCATTTTCATGATCTCATTTAACCTTAATTACTTCCTTAGAGGCCCCGTCTCCAAATAAGTCACACTGGGGGTAAAGACTTCAACATGTGAATGGGGGGGGGGGGCACATAAACATTCAAGCTATAACAACCAATTACCCCCTTCAAAAGAATCAAGTCTGTTGATTTTGATAGGTGTTTCAAAGTGCCACTTGTGATGGAGAAAAGACTCTTAAACCAAAATAAACTACTTTATATCCTTTGTCCAAATTGTACAGGTCTCCAGCGCATCGTGCACTGCCTAAAACATTAAATAAGTGGTTGTGTATTAAATAATTTTATCCCCCTTAGAGGACCAAGGAGAATATTTATGATGTCCCTCCCTGAAACGCTGGCCCCATTCTCTGGCCTCGTATGCTTTAGAACCCTAAACATCCCTCCTAGGAGGGAGGTGAGAGTTACTGTGTTCCTTATGGAGGAATCTGAAGAAAGAGCATGTGGAGATGCATATGCATTTGGAGAAGTCTCCAATTTACGAGGACAAGGGTTTTTTTGTTTTTTTTTTTTTTACAAGTAATTTACAAAGAAAAGCTATTGAATTTTTTTTTTTTTGACAAAGTAAAGTTATAGTAAAAAGGTCTGCTGGATTTAAGCCATCCATGCTCGCTTCCTGACTAATCCCAGGGCAGATTAGATAAAGAAGACTGAATCTTCGTTGAAGAAAAGGAAAAAAAGCCCAACTCTAGTCATAGCAATTTCTAGAACTTTTTCTGAAGAAAATAAAATCAAACATAAGATCAAAGGTATAGGTAAAGGATGATCATCAAAGAGCGAGCTCCTCCATCATTTAGTTTCCTTTCTCAGCTTCTCTCTGAGGGCTGACGTTCTCAGAGTTTGGTTCTTTGCCCTTTGTCTGATAGGCTTTAAAAGCAGAGAAATGCAATTGGAAATATTGAAAGTACTAACAAAGAGAGAAGAAAGAGATAAATTATAGCATATCCAGACAATGGGACACACTGCAGTCACTGCAAGTGGTAATTACAGGAAATTTTAATGAAATGAAAATATTCCCTATGTAACATTAAGTAAAAACAACAAAAAATCACTTCATAGTGTGGTAATTTTACCTAAATATAAATAGTTTGGTAAATAAATGACATTCAAACAGGTGTATATATATATATATATATATATATATATATATATATATATAAAAAGATTGGAATGAAATATAATTTAATAATTGACTAGTTTATTTCTGGATGTGAACTTTGAAGTCATTTGTATTTTTCTCTTCTTTAGTTTCTTTTTCCCAATTCTTTGGTAATAAAATTTTATTATGTTTGTAATCAGGACAAAATGAATAAAATAAAACAACAGAAATGGGTCATAGTGTTACTCCTTCTAACACTTGGGCAGATAGGAAGAATTTTGTACCTACATGGGTCTATTGACCTTCCCTATGGTAAACTAACATTTAATGTTCATAAATCTGAATTTCCCTCATTCTAAATTCTTCATCTTTCTTGGTGATTTCTTCCTTTTGAGGCAACAGAATTGCCCTGAAGTGTTAAAAATAACAGCTTTCTATCTCCCAGTTTTTGTAAGTCAGCTTTGAATACCTTTAGTCTGAGGTACCTGCAGGAGAGATCAATAGCTCCAATAAAGAATCAATATTCTTCAAGACAGATGTTGGGACTGGAGACGCAGAGGTAAGAACCACTGATTAGAGGTAGTAGTTGAGAACAAGTAGGTAGGATCAACCAAAGAAACCTCACCAGACAAGAGGACAGGACAAAGAACCCTGAGGACTGCCAACATTCAGAGAGAGGTTGAAAAAAGAAAAAAAAAAAGTGAGAAGGGTACAGTGGTGGCTGAAGAGGAGAAAAGGCTTTGCTGAGGAGGGAGATGGGCAGGTGGAGAGAGAAGTGCATTTAAGTGTAGATAAGTGATACTAGCAGGAATAAAGAAATAGAAGTCTTTTTGGATACAGAGACTTTGAAAATGGAACGATAGGTTGGAAATCCAATTGTGAAAGATGTTGAATTCCAGGTTAAAAAGACGAGACTTCATTCTCCAGGCTACAAGAGCTGGAGTGTTTAATTACAGTGAGTTTTGAAAGCCTGAAATTGATGAGAGGGAGGACAAAAAGTATCCTCAATCCCATAGCTTCCTTTTATGCATTAAGAATAAAGTCAAAGGGAAGTAAGTATTTTTATAGAAAAAAAAAAAAAGAACCATTTTAAAGACCAAGGAAGTGATACTTGGAATGAGGGAGTCTATTTAGAAGAAGAAGCATATTTTTCTACTATATATTATACATAGTCTCAAACTGCTCAGTGTCTTTTAACCCTATGACCTTTGGACAAAGTTCCTCATCGATTTCTTGGAAGGATGAAATTACTTTATATAAAGTCTGTAGAATAATAACTATAAGCACTCAACAAAAGTAAGCTTCCATTAATATTATAATTATATCTTATCACTTTTTGATGTGATGCAATTTAGTCAAAATGCTGGATTCAGAAGAAGTAAAACTAAAGCTGTCTACACAGGTGTGTAGCCTAATGTCAGACTTTTAACTTCTCTGTTTCCCATTTCCACATGCACAGAAAAGAGCACAGTAAATTCCATCACCAAGGAGCTTGAGTACCCATTAATATCCCCAGAGGAAAAGCCTGAGTGGTAAGGCCATTAAATATAGCCAGGAAATCTTCATGCTTAAACATCATGTATATGAAACATTCTAACTGCAGCCATTTGCACAAACTGGGAGCAAAACAGAAAGCTTTTGGGGGGTTGACTTTGTCAACAAAATCCCAGGCCTGGTTGTAATAGCTTGTGACTTTTGAACCCCTAAATCCATCTCTAGGTCCCCCAAATTGCATCCACGGAAGAGGTCTTAGAAAGCTGATCAACTCAGGGAAAGGCAGCCTTTCCTAATCCCTCCTCAGAAGAAGCGATAGAAGATAGGAGCAAGCAGCACGACCCCCTCCACGACCCACCTCCAACACACACATAGGCTGAAGAAGCCAAAGAAAAGAGAAGATGGGCACCTGGGTGGCTCAGTCAGTTCAGCATCTGTCTTCGGCTCAGGTCATGATTCCAGGGTCCTGGGACGGAGCCCGCGTTGGGCTCCCTGCTCATCAAGAAGTCTGCATCTTCCTCTCCCCCCAACTCATGCTCTCTTTTGCTCTCTCTCACTCTCAAAAAAAAAAATTATTTTTTTAAAAACCACTATTTAAAAAAAAATAACTCTTTTTTAAAGAGAAGAACCAGAAGTTGTCAGAATAGCTATGTGACACCGGTACCTGCCTCAGTCTCTTTTGCCACACCCAACTTCTGTGCTGTTGGTTGCTAAGGGCTGACAGCCACACCCTCCTCCATCAACTAGTTTGCCAATCAGAGCCAACGGACTCAGAGATGTTTGGGAGAAAACCCTGCAACTGAGTGGTGGCCAGCAGCTAAAGACTGACCGTTACAGGTATAAAAGCCTAACCCTTTTGCTCAAGGCAAGACAGCTCTGTGGCACCCTTTATACTCCAGAACTCAATGGATGTGAGGCAAGAGTTCAAGGTAGAGTTCATACAGCATACCACAAGAATCCTACCATTCTTTCAGGACTACACTTAAAATTCCAATTCAGAAAAGGGGACAATGGGAAACACAGCCGTTACCTTTGAATAATAAAATATCAAACCCCTCAGGGTAACCACAGCAAGGACTTGATGGGTGTGTCTGAGGCTGGTATCACATCGTTTAGACTGTAGGTCACCAGACCATGAAAGGCTTACAGGGAACACTTCCTGGCAATGATGGTAAACAGGATCTATGTATGAGAAGATGCATATCGATGTTAGGGAACCAAACCGGCATACACAGCAAGATTTTGCTGCTGTCTCTGCAATCCACTCTTCCATAATCCCTTATGAACAGAACTCTGATTTTGTTTGAAGTGGCAAGAATGCTGTCTATAGCTACATTTTCTGTTCCAGAGTGGCAAGGGGTCACTACATGACCTAGTTCTGAACAATGAGCTAGAAGCCAAGGTTATTGGACAAAGCTTCCAGAAATACTTTTCAACTGGGAGCAGTGTAGCTGGTATAAGCCTTCACCCCCTCTCTTTTTTGCTGCTGGAGGTAGAATGGCCATCTTACACCAGAAAGTGACAATTATTAGAGGAAAACCACATGTTAAGAATGTCATAATTGTAGAGTCACAGTATCAATCCTTACCTCTTTGCATCACTCTATGCCAGATTTCTTATATATCAAGTACAATCTTAATTCATAACTTATGTGAAAAGAAAAATGATCAAAGGAAATAACAAATCACTTTACCAAAAAATTCCAATGCAAATGTATAACGAATTTACAATGCAAATCTCCAATAATCAATACAATTTTTTAAAGTTTTATTCTTGGATAAGAGATTGGCAAAGGTTAACATGGAAAAATATATAGTAACAGAAAAACTATAGCAAAGGAGTTACTCATGACTGTTAGAAACATACACTGATATAACATTTCTGAGGAAGGTTTAGTGAAGTATCTATATGTAAAATGTGCTCACCGGATTTGTGGTATAAGTAGTCTAAGTAAATGCATTTCTGTTTTCATATGTTTAAGGGAAAGCTTCATAAAATGATTATAAAAATCACTATTCACGAACAAACTGTATAGGTAGAAAACTCAAAGGAATGCACAGATAAACTAGTATAATTCATAAATGAGTTTTAGAGTTCCTATTGATAAAAGCCAAAAACTGAAAAAAAAATTGTACATTAACAATAGAGAATTAAATTATGGCATTTCATGCTGTGTGATAATATAACAAAGAGATTAATCACAAATGTTGCAGCATGATTGGCTCTCACAAACATAACTTCGAGCAAAAAGAGCCAGACTCAGAGTACATACTGAGTGATTACATTAAGATTAATTCAGAAGCAAACAAAATTAATCCATGGTGTGTGAAGTAAGGAGAGTGGAGTGGCTTCTCAGGAGATACGGAAATTGAAGACTTCTGCAGTGCTGCTAATGTTTTCTTTTTTTTCCTTTCTTTTTTTTTTTTTAATTTAAATTCAATTAGCCAATGTATAGTACAACATTAGTTTTTGGTGTAGTGCTCAATCATTCATCAGTCCTTATACAATACCCCACCTTCATCACATCACGTGCCCTTAATGCCCATTACCCAGTTACCTCATCCCCCCAACCCCTCCCTATCCACAACCCTCATTTTGTTTCCCAGAGTCCAGAGTCTGTCACAGTTTGTCTCCCTCTCTGATTTCTTCCCATACAATTTTCCCTCCCTTCCCCTGAGGTCCTCTGCGCTATTGTTTCTGTTCCATATTGAGGTACCAGTTACATGGGTGTTTTCACTTAGCCAAATGCATTGATTTGGAAGATCTACATACATTTCTGCAACTATGTTAGGTTTCCTTAAATGTTTAACTTAAAAAAACATGATAGCGAAGACATATTCCAAATGCTTAATATAAATTCAGCACACAATGGAAGCTGAGAGAACACAACAAATTTCTGAAGAAGGAAATCAGCTGGCATCCAAGCCACATGAAGCAGCCACTTGGAGACACGCCCGCTGATAGCCAGCATCAGTTGCCGCCTTATGGATGAGTTATTTCCGTCCAGCCTAGCTGATCAGATAATGACAAACCAAGCTAAAATCTGATTGCAATTGCTTCAGTTCCGTGAGTGAGACCTGCCTAAGGTCTTTACAAATACCCTAATTTCCCCGGGCACCTGCTTGGTGCAGTCGGTTAAGTGTCCAGCTCTTGGTTTCAGCTTAGGTCCTATTCTCGGGGTCGTGAGATCCAGCCCCATGTAGCGTAGATTCTGCTTAAGACTGTCTTTCCCTCTCCCCTCTGCCCCTCCCTACCCCACTTTCTCTCAAATAAATAAATAAATCTTTTAAAAAATCCCAATTTACAAAGTCATGAACACAATTAGAAGGTTGTTTTAAGAAGCTACACTTTAGAGGAAATCTGTTGCATGAATAGAGTAACTGGAAAAAAAAAAAAAAAGAGCATCTAAGTTCTGATTAATAGAGCTCCTGTAAAGAGAAAAGAAAGAAAATGGTGAAATTGTTGTTTGTTTGGTTTTTTTTTAAGATTTTATTTATTTATTTGACAGAGAGAAATCACAAGTAGATGGAGAGGCAGGCAGAGAGAGAGAGGGAAGCAGGCTCCCCGCAGAGCAGAGAGCCCGATGTGGGGCTCGATCCCAGGACCCTGGGATCATGACCCGAGCCGAAGGCAGCGGCTCAACCCACTGAGCCACCCAGGCACCCCTGAAATTGTTTTTTAAATAAGGACAATAAGAAAAAAAATAATAAGGACAAAAGAAGGAAATCTTGCCATTTGTGACAACATGGATGGGTCTTGAGGGTATAATGTTAAAGTCAGACAGAGAAAGACAAAGACTGTATAATCTCACTTATATGTGGAATCAAACAACAAAAACAAAACAAAACAGAAATAATCTCATAAATACAAGTGACAGATTGGTGGTTGACAGAAGTGGGGGTGAGAGATAGGTGAAATGAGTTAGGAGGTAAAAAGGTACAAACTTTCACTTATAAAATACCTAATTCATGGGCATGTAAGCTACACCATGGCAACTGTAGCTAACAATACTGTATCGTATATTTGAATATTGCTAAGAGAGTGAATCCTGAAAATTCTCACCATAGGGAAAAAAAATTGTGATTATATGTGGTGATGAATGGTAACTAGAGTTATTGTGATCATTTCCCAATACATAAAATATAAAATCATTATGTTATGTGCCTGAAGCTAATAGAATATTTTTTGTCAATTATTATATCTCAGATTTTTTAAATGGAAAAAAAAATTACAGTAATATAATAAAATTCCCTGGTGCTCAAGGAAAACAATATTTGTTAAACTGAAAGGGACCACTGAGTACTAAGTCAAGTGAAAACAAATACTTTCTTAGATACGTAAGTGGGAAATTTCAGAACATCAATGTTTCCATTCCTGGATAGGGACCAGATAGCAAAGAACATTCTAGCAGTCATTCCCATCCTCCTGTACTGAGAAACCAATGGTTAATTTCAAAAATATTCTACACACATATATCAGATGACTATACATTGGTTAAAAGTGACAATTTAGCCCCATATTTCTTGTCATAGAAAAATGGCTAAAAAATATTGAGAGAAAGAAAGATGTGAAAAAAAGTGTGAAAATGTTGTTAGGGAGTTTGCAGAATAAAAATCCACGTTTTCTAGAGAAGGTGATAAAATAAGGAGAAAATAGGCTTAGTGGTAAAAGAAAACTGTAGTGATTACGAATGCAACAATTTTCTATACTAAAATTAATAGTAGAGCATAGTGATAAGAGACTTGGGTCAAGAGGCAGGAGACCTTGGATGTAACATGTGAGTTTTCCATTAATTATTTGTATGTGAACAAGTCAGAAAAACCTTTCAGATACTGGAGTCCCTTGTTTGTAAAACAAGAGAGTTGCACTGAGTCCCCAGGAATGAAGTTCAGTCATCCTGTGCCTGAAAGAAGTCATAAGGGTTTCCTCGACACTGGCAGTATCGAGGAGTTTCTTGGAGGAATAGACTTGTTTAATCAACCAAGAAATTTTCACCTACCAGCTACAGTGTCCTGAAACACTACTACCACTGTAGCTACCCAGATGAGGTAGGGTTGAAAACTGACGCAGTTGCTTGGGTACATCAAGCCATTCCCCTATAACTGCTTGTTAGAAACAAACATAAATTGGTGTGATTCTTTACTCTTCAGCCATACATTGAGAATTCTAGATTTACCTTTTGTAACACACAAATGTCAATGACTTTCATGAATTTATACTACCTTGTGTCAGGGATGAAATTGTTGATAATGCAAAAAGGTTCCTATTCTCTCATTTATGCTCTTGAGTCTTTCTCTCTCTTTTTTAAAGATTTTACTTATTTGTCAGAGAGAGAGAAAGAGAGCACAAGCAGGGGGAGCAGCAAGCAGAGGGAGAAGCAGGCTCCCCACTGAGCAGGGAGCCTGATGTGGGACTTGATCCCAGGACCCCGGGATAATGACCTGAGCCAAAACAGATGCTTAACCAACTGAACCATTCAGGTGCCCCTTGAGTCTTTCTCTATATAAGAAGTTCCTGGCACACACCATAATTTAAGTGAAATGAAGGAAAATAGAACAGAAATTAAAGATTAAAAAAGCAGTTAGACATCAGGTATTGTGAGTTTAAAAAGCTGCACACCATTTAAAGATTGTGTACTGTATCAAAATATGGAAGTCAATACCTCCAAATCTTATCTTCTTCATCAGTTACTGCAGAAGCTCTCTTATCTCCTAGCCATCCACAATTAATTTGTTTTATTAGCTAACACTTTCCATTTCATACATAAAGCTTAAATACAGATGCTCACAGCACTTAAAATGCTCTCTGATCCTAAAGTGTCCATGTGTATGCCTGAAAGCTTCCTCTTACAAGTTGAACTGTATGCCTATTAAGAGTTTATCATATTCAGTCCCAAACCATTTTAGGTCTGTTATATCTGTATTAGGATACATTACTCAAGGAAATCTTACATATATACATGAGTACAAACATAATGGGAGAAATCTGGAAGGATCCTGTGCTGAGATTGATTATCCTCCATTTCTGAGAAGTCATAACTGTATATTAGATAAAATAAATTAGGGGGTTGATTTATTCAAGAAAGATGGCACAAACCTGTAATCACTGATTCGATACACAAAGAAAATGCCTATTGAAATATAAAGGTAAATAAAAGGTAAATAAAGCTACCTTTCTATGCTTTAGGTCAAAGTCAAATGTTTTCTTTTTGTGTGTTTATAAGTCAGATGTCTAGGTTATGCTGGAGTGACCCTCTTCAAATTCCAGTCATTCAAACAACAACAGTTTATTGCATACACTTTATACCCATTCCAATATGCCTAGAAGGAGACTTCAAATAGTTAAGGCTATTGTTAATGAACACCCAGGTTGAGTTTATGAGTTTAGCCAACTGTTAAAATAGAAGGAACACAGTGTACAAAGGATTCCTCTCGCTTCTAACACCACCTTCAAATTTGGTAAGGGAGGAAGGGGAGCCCCAAACTAGTCTCAAGTAAAATAATTCATTAGAAGGATTCACAGAACTCACTAAAAGCTGCTGTATTCATAGTTATGACTCACGACAAGGAAAGGGTGTGGGCCAAAATAAACCAAGGGAAGAAAGCATAGGAAGGAGAGAAAAGTACCACCTGTGAGGTTTCTGTTGCTCTCTCCCCGTGACATCATGAACAAGTTACTTCCCCAGCATTCGTGTATGATGGTATGTACTGAGTTCTGCCCCCCAGGGAAGCCTGGAGTTCCATCACATACTGCCGCCCTGGCTGTCCGTTAGCCTCCAGCACCTCCAGAGGTTCAGGCTCACATCTTCAGTCTTTAGTTTTTTTCCCAAGGCAAACAAAGACACTCCCCCTGGGAAGCACACCCTAGGGGACTAGAGATCACCTCCATTAGCCAAAGGCAAAGGCCAGAGCTCTCTGAGTTAACTTAATCCTTCACTGCACAAATCTGTGTTATTATTTCACATTTGACTGACTTTTGGGTTAATTAGCCAAATATATGACCCAATTTCCTTGGAGAAGAGGACTCCTGCTAAAATCAATCTATTCTAAGTAACCTTTTAGTGTCAGTTGCATGCTAATGACCTCAAATATACATGGTCCACATGAAATGAATACAAAACATGCTTCTCTATGCCAGATGGGGTGGGTTGTTTGGTAAAGTAGAGTAATTTCTACACAGTGGAGAAAACTTTCCTAGACAGCATCTAATCTGGTAGCTGTCTATTCACACTAAAACCCATGATTATTTCTGTTACAACTCATACTTCTTGACTTCAATTCAGAAAGCATGTTGTGGGAAAAGCAAAGCCATTCCTGAGTGAGAGGCATTTCAAGGATAATGCATTGGAAGAAAGGAAACCTTTTAAATTGAGCATTGCATGAATCTATGAGGGAGGAAATTGGGGACCATAAAAAATTGTGGTTAATGAAAGCTCAGTGATCAACATGTGAGCAATTGCAGATAGAAAAACTGAGACCTTTTTGCAATTCAAATAGAAGCCTTGATAAGGGCTTAGCCAGGTTGTCCATATGCCAATGAATATATAGCTGTCATTTCTGGGAGTTATGATTGGGGTATTTGGAGAAAGCTTTATAAACCATGTGCAACATGAAAGAGATTTATAATTAGACATGCAGGAAGGAAAGGGCAAGATACCCCAGACTAGAGGAGCATTATGGTCCAAGACAAAGAGGTAACTTGTCCAAGGAGCTGTAAGAAATCTAATAGACTATTAGGGTAAAAGGGAGAATCTTGCCTGGGGATGGAGAGGGAAATTACAGTTAGGGTCAGAGAGAATTACATAGAAATCCAGTTGTGTATGTGCTTTGGTGAGTGCTATGAAGTGTGTAAACCTGGTGATTCACAGACCTGTACCCCTGGGGATAAAAATATATGTTTATAAAAAATTAAAAATTAATTAAAAATTAAAAAAAAAAAGAAAGAAATCCAGTTGTGGACGTTTAGCAGAAACTCTGGATCTTATCTATAAACTAAGGGAAACCCTGAAGTGTGAGCAGATTAAGTGATGTGTACAAAGAATTATTTTCTAAATATCTTTTAGATCATAGTTTCAGGGATAGGTTACAGTAGAAACAGACTGCGAGCCAGAATATCACATCCCTTTCTTGTGAAAATGTTAATTTCCACTCCTCATTTGTGTCTTGCATAGAAACATGTAGCATAATTCAATGTCAAAGACATAAAAGTCTGGAGTTCACAAATGTGAATTTATTTTCCTTAACCAAACTATTTCCATCATAAGTCTCCATTACACTGCTGGAGGAATATTTTTTTTTCATTTATTTATTTTCAGCATAACAGTATCATTATTTTTTCACCACACCCAGTGCCCCATGTTGGAGGAATATTTCATCTCAATTAGGGTATATTTAGTACTTTCACTTGTTAACTCTCAAAATCATGATTCTCCAACTCCCTTCCCCATCCACAAGGCTGGCTTCCTGTTCCCAGACAGCCTGATGAATTCACATGCCAGGGCTGGGACAAGAAGTTGGTGTTTTACACTGCACGGTGGTGGCTCTAGTCCTTACAAGATGCCGTCTTTGTTGGTATCAATCCTTGTTGCCATCTACTGCTGCTGGCCCAACCTCTTTATGGTGTGGTGTCCACACACCACAGTCATAGCTGTCAGCACTTTGCCATTATCATGATACATCGTCTAGCCTGCAGAACTTTCTCAGACACTTTTATGGCCTTTTGAGAGCAATTGGAAAATTCTGTATACTTTCCCATGCCTCTGTGAGATTAGGGTGGTCCACTTTAGGAAGTGGAGCAGTGGGGATGTCTCAGCAACATCCTCTGCCAAACACCCCCTGAGGTAAGCTTCAGCTCACCTCCATTGTTCATCCCCACCTACCAAATCTCTATGTGAAGCCCCTCCCCAGTAGGTGAAGTATATAGGTTCACTTTGTTCTCAGTCCCAAACCCATCTAGGATTTCTGTCTCCATTCTTCTCACCTGGACTTCTCTCTTTCTATCTGTTTATTTTATTGTTTTCCCCCGGCCATCAAAAACCATCTCCATTATGATTGGAAAACAGGCTCTTACACTATCATTCAGTCCTCCCAATCATTTTCCTGAGGACTTCATTTTCTGAGGACTCCAGGCCTTTTGCAAATTCCCTCCAAACACTTTTTTCTGTGAGACTCTTGCAATTGCAAGTCTTAGAAGCAGGCCAGAGTGGTCAGCTTAGTAAATTCTGGAATTAGATCTCCAAGGGTTGAGATTGGGCTCCACCCTTTGCTAACGGTAGGAATTAATGCAAACAGCTTTACTACATCATTATCGAATGAAAGTTATAATTACCTAAACTCATTGGATTGTTCCAAAGATGAATTCATATGTATATAGAAAAGTCTTCAACTTGCACATGGCACATAATATGCACTCAAGAAATAAAATTGAGCCATCTTCTTTCATCAAAGAGTATTGTGATCTTCTTTCATCAAAGAATATTGTGTCAACTCTGGGTTTTTCAGAACTCTCTAGATCAGAGTTTCTTAACCTCGGCACTATTATCATTGAGAGTAAGATAATTCTTTCTGTGGGAAGCTGCCCTGTGATTAGCCTCTAGCCACTGGGCTCCAAGAGCATTTCCCTCCCGTGTGACATGTGACAACCAAACATGTCTCTACTCCTTGCCAAACATCTTGTGAGAGGTGAATCACTCCTAGTTGAGAATCACTGTGTTACGTGGAAGTCAAAAGCCAAGGATTTTTAATCTTTTTCTTCTCCTCTTAGCCTTTCTACTAGGTGATAAGCCTCACACTTGCAATCTGATCTCAGTGGATGGCCTGAAAGCTATTATGGAATCACAGGAAAAAAAAAATCAGTTAATATTTCAATATTGTAAGCCTTCACTCTGCGAATTTTTAAATTATAATCTTACTGGAGGGCAAAAAATAGACAGGACAGCACTTAACTCTCCCAATTTGGCTTTCTTTGGTTGATTCAATGTGAAGGTAATTATAGTATTTCTGGGTGATGGTGGACATTTAAAAAATGAATAACATCAATGCTGACCAAGATATAGTACTACAAGGCATTAACCCATTTTTTAGAGTTCAACTCATTATAATGACCACCAGAATTAATTAGAAATGTGTCATCTACATTCATATTAAATAGCCCATTCATATTTCATGGCCAAACAAGACCCCTGTTAAATAAGATAAAACCAGTTTCTTTCATTTAAAGATTTATTTATTTATTTGAGAGAGAGAGAAAGAGCATGAAGAGAAGCAGGAGGGGCAGAGGGAGGAGAGAGCATTTCAAGTTAAGACTCTGTGCCAACCATGGAGCCCAACACAGGGCTCAGTCCCATGACCCCGAGATCATGACCTAAGTCTAAACCAAGAGTCAGCCACTTAACCGACTATACCAAGCATACACCCCTAAAATCAGTTTCAAAATGTTACTGATGGTTTATTACTTAATTTTTCTTGATGTATTACTCATTGCTCGAAGTATTTTTTTAATTTTTAATTTTTATATAAACATATAATGTATTATTAGCCCCAGGGGTACAGGTCTGTGAATCGCCAGGTTTACACACTTCACAGCACTCACCATACCACATACCCTCCTCAATGTCCAAAACCCAACCACCCTCTCTCTATCCCCCTTCCCCCAGTCACCCTCAGTTTTTTTGTGTGTGTGTGACAGTAAGAGTCTTTTATGGTTTGTCTCCCTCCCAATCCCATCTTGTTTCATTTATTCTTTTCCTACCCCCCAAACTTCCCATGTTGCATCTCCACTTCCTCATATCAGGGAGATCATATGATAGTTTTCTTTCTTCAATTGAGAAAATCTTATTTTGCTAAGCACAATACCCTCTAGTTCCATCCATGCCATCATAAATGGCAAGATTTCATTTCTTTTGATGACTGCCTAGTATTCCATTGTGTATATATATATATATATATATATATATATATATATATATATATATCACCTTTTCTTTATCCATTCATCTGTTGACAGACATCTAGGTTCTTTCCAGAGTTTGGTCATTGTGGACATTGCTGCTATAGACATTTGCCCCTTTGGATCACTATGTTTGTATCTTTAGGGTAAATATCCAGCAGTGCGATTGCTGGGTTGTAAGGTAGCTCTATTTTCAACTTTTTGAGGAACCTCCATGCTGTTTTCCAGAGTGGCTGCACCAGCTTGCATTCCCACCAACAGTGTAGGAGGGTTCTCCTTTTCTCCGCATCCTCGCCAGCACCTGTCATTTCCTGAATTGTTAATTTTATCCATTCTGACTGGTATGAGGTGGTATCTCATTGTACTTTTGATTTGTATTTCCCTGATGCCGAGTGATGTGGAGCACTTTTTCATGTGTCTGTTGGCCATCTGGATGTCTTCTTTGCAGAAATGTCTGTTCATGTCCTCTGCCCATTTCTTGATTGGATTATTTGTTCTTTGGGTGTTGATTTTGATAAGCTCTTATAGATTTTGGATACTAGCCCTTTATCTGAAATGTTGTTTGCAAATATATTCTCCCATTCTGTCAGTTGTCTTTTGGTTTTGTTAACTGTTTCCTTTGCTGTGCAAAAGCTTTTGATCTTGATGAAGTCCCAATAGTTCATTTTGGCCCTTGCTTCCCTTGCCTTTGGCGTTGTTCCTAGGAAGAAGTTGCTGTGGTTGAGGTTGAAGAGGTTTCTGCCTGTGTTCTCCTCAAGAATTTTTATGGATTCCTTTCTCACATTGAGGTCCTTCTTCCATTTTGAGTCTATTTTCGTGTGTGGTATAAGGAAATGGTCCAATTTCATTTTTTTGCATGTGGCTATCCAATTTTCCCAACACCATTTGTTGAAGAGGCTGTCTTTTTTCCATTGGACATTCTTTCCTGCTTTGTCAAGGATTAGTTGACCATAGAGTTGAGGCTCTATTTCTGGGCTTTCTATTCTGTTCCATTGATCTATGTGCCTGTTTTTGTGCTAGTACCATACTATCTTGATGAACAGCTTTGTAATAGAGCTTGAAGTCCGGAATTGTGATGCCACCAACTTTGGCTTTCTTTTTCCATATTCCTTTGGCCATTCAAGGTCTTTTCTGGTTCCATATAAATTTTAGGATTACTTGTTCCATTTCTTTGAAAAAATGGATGGGATTTTGATAGAGATTCCATTAAATGTGTAGATTGCTTTGGGTAGCATAGACATTTTCACAATATTTGTTCTTCCAATCCATGAGCATGGAACATTTTTCCCATTTCTTTGTGTCTTCCTTATTTATTTCATGAGTACTTTATAGTTTTCTGAGTATAGATTTTTGCCTCTTTGGTTAGGTTTATTCCTAGGTATTTTATGGTTTTGGGTGCAATTGTAAATGGAATTGACTCCTTAATTTCTCTATCTTCTGTCTTATTGGTGGTGTAAAGAAATTCAAATGATTTCTGTGCATTGATTTTATATCCTGACACTTTACTGAATTCCTGTACAAGTTCTAGCAGATTTGGAGTGGAGTCTTTTGGGTTTTCTACATATAGTATCATATTATCTGCAAAGAGTGATAGTTTGACTTCTTTTTTGCTGATTTGGATGCATTTAATTTCTTTTTGTTGTCTGATTGCTGAGGCTAGTACTTCTAGTACTGTCTTGAATAGCGATAATGGCCATCCCTGCTGTGTTCCTGACCTTAGCAGAAAAGCTCTCGGTTTTTCTCCATTGAGAATTATATTTATGGTGGGTTTTTCATAGATGGTTTTGATAATATAGAGGTATGTGGCCTCTATTCCTACACTTTGAAGAGTTTTGTTCAGGAAAGGATGCTGTACTTTTTCAAATGCTTTTTCAGCATCTATTGAGAGTATCATATGGCTCTTGTTCTTTCTTTTATTAATGTATTGTATCACATTGATTGATTTGCGAATGTTGAACCAACCTTACAGTCCTGGAATAAATCTCACTTGGTCTTGGTGAATAACCCCTTTAATGTACTGTTGAATCCTATTGGCTAGTATTTTGGTGAGAATTTTCGCATCTGTGTTCATCAAGGATATTGATCTGTAATTCTCTTTTTTTGATGGGATCCTTGTCTGGTTTTGGCATCAGGGTTATGCTGGCCTTATAAAATGAGTTTGGAAGTTTTCCTTCTATTTCTATATTTTGGAACAGTTTTAGGAGAATAGGAATTAATTCTTCTTTAAATGTTTGGTAGAATTCCCCAGGGAAGCCATCTGGCCCTGGGCTTTTGTTTGTTTGGAGATTTTTGATGACTGTTTCAATCTCCTTACTGGTTATGGGTCTGTTCAGGTTTTCTATTTCTTCCTGGTTCAGTTGTGGTAGTTTATATGTCTCTAGGAATGCATCCATTTCTTCCAGATTGTCATATTTGCTGGTGTATAGTTGTTCATAATATGTTCTTATAATTGTTTGAATTTCTTTGGTGTTGGTTATTATCTCTCCTCTTTCATTCATGATTTTATTTATTTGGGTCCTTTCTCTTTTCTTTTTTATAAGTCTGGCCAGGGATTTGTCAATCTTATTAATTCCAGCTCCTAGTTTCATTGATTTGTTCTATTGTCTTTTTTGTTGTTGTTGTTGTTTCTATTTCATTGATTTCTGCTTCTCCTTCTGAGTTTAGGGTTTCTTTCTTGTTCTTTCTCCAGCTCCTTTAGGTGTAGGATTAGGTTGTGTATTTGAAACCTTTCTTGTTTCTTGAGAAAGGCTTGTATCACTATATATTTTCCTCTCAGGACTGCCTTTGCTGTGTCCCACAGATTTTGAGCTGTTGTGTTTTCATTATCATTTGTTTCCATGAATTTTTTCAATTCTTCTTTAATTTCCTGGTTGACCCATTCATTCTTTAGAAGGATGCTGTTTAGTCTCCATGTATGTATTTGGGTTCTTTCCAAACTTCCTCTTGTGATTGAGTTCTAGCTTCAGAGCATTGTGGTCTGAAAATATGCAGGGAATGATCCCCATCTTTTGATACTGATTGAGACCTGATTTATGACCCAGGATGTGATCTATTCTGGAGAATGTTCTATGTGCACTAGAGAAGAATGTGTATTCTGTTGCTTTGGGAAGGAATGTTCTGAATATATCTGTGATGTCCATCTAGTCAAGTGTGTCATTTAAGGTCTTTATTTCCTTGTTAATCTTTTGCTTGGATGATCTGTCCATTTCAGTGAGGGGAGTATTAAAGTCCCCTATTATCATTGTATTATTGTCAAAGTATTTCTTTGATTTTGTTATTAATTGGTTTATATAGTTGGCTGCTCCCACATTAGGGGCATAGATATTTAAAATTGTTAGATCTTCTTTTTGCACAGACCCTTTGAGTATGATATAGTGTCCTTCCTCATCTCTTATTATAGTCTTTGGCTTAAAATCTAATTGATCTGATATGAGGATTGCCAACCCAGCTTTCTTCTTATGTCTGTTAGCATGGTAAATTGTTTTCCACACCCTCACTTTAAATCTGTAGGTGTCTTTGGGTTTAAAATGAGTTTTTTGTAGGCATCATATTGATGGGTTTTGTTTTTTTTATCCATTCTGATACCCTGTGTCTTTTGATTGGGCCATTTAGCCCATTTACATGCAGGGTAACTATTGAGAGATATAAATTTAGTGCCATTGTATTGCCTGTAAGGTGACTGTTACTGTATATTTTCTCTGTTCCTTTCTGAGCTAATACTTTTAGGGTCTCTCTTTGCTTAGAGGACCTCTTTCCATATTTCCTGTAGAGCTGGTTTGGTGTTTGCAAATTCTTTTAGTTTTTATTTGTCCTGGAAGCTTTTTATCTCTCCTTTTATTTTTGATGATAGCCTAGCTGGATATAGTATTCTTGGCTGCATGTTTTTCTCAGTTAGTGCTCTGAATATATCATGCCAGTTCTTTCTAGCCTGCCAGGTCTCTGTGGATAAGTCTGCTGCCAATCTAGTATTTTTACCATTGTATGCTACATACTTCTTGTCCCAGGTTGCTTTCAGTATTTTCTCTTTGTCACTAAGACTTGTAAATTTTACTATTTTGATTTTGAGGGGGGTTCTCTGCACCTCCTGGATTTTGATGTTTGTTCCCTTTGCCATATTAGGGAAATTCTCTACAATAATTATCTCCAGTATACCTTTTGCTCCCCTCTCTCTTTCTTCTTCTTCTGGAATCCCAATTATTCTAATGTTGTTTCATGTTATGGTGTCATTTATCTCTCGAATTCTCCCCACGTGGTCCAGTAGTTGTTTGTCTCTCTTTTGCACAGCTTCTTTATTCTCTGTCATTTGGTCTTCTATATCACTAATTCTTTCTTCTGTCTCATTTATCCTAGCAATAAGAGCCTCCATTTTTTATTGCACCTCATTAATAGTTTCTTTTATTTCAACTTGATTTGATTTTAGTTCTTTTATTTCTCCAGAAAGGGCTTTTATTTCTCCTGACAGTGTTTCTCTAATATCTTCCATGCCTTTTTTGAGCCCGGCTAGAACCTTGAGAATCATCATTCTGAACTATAGATCTGACATAGTACCCATGTCTGTATTGATTAGGTCCCTAGCCTTCGGTACTGCCTCTTGTTTTTTTTGTTTTGTTTTGTTTTGTTTTGTTTGTGGTGAGTTTTTCCACCTTGTCATTTTGTCCAGACAAGAATATATGAAGGAACAAATAAAATACTAAAAGGGTGGCAAAGACCCCAGGAGAATGTGTTTTAGCCAAATCAGAAGAGACCCCAAATCGTGGGGGGGAGAAGGGGGGTAAAAAAGTTCAGAAAAAAAAATTGTTTTAAAAGAAAACAAATAAAGAAAAAATATAAAAAAGAATATATATATATATATATATATATATATATTAGACTAGTGACTGGAACAGGGTTCCCCACCTAATTTTGGGAGTATTTTGGTCTCTTAGAAGAAACTACCTCCCAAAATTTTAAAGAATGAAAAACGTATATAAGGATGAAAACAATGAAGGGATGGAATATGACTATAAAGATGAAAAAAATTTTTTCTTAATTTCTAAAAAAGGAGTTGATAAGGTAAGTTGGTTGGGAGAATAAAGAAAAAGAAGGTGGAGAGAATTTGCTTGGGCTGGAGACCAAAACAAGCCTGGTGCTAGATTTAGGGTGTATTCTGATCTATTAGAAGTTGTACCCCAAATTTTTTAGAAGAAAAAACCCTACGTGTATACAAAAAATAAAGTTAGATACAATGAAGGATAAAATATGACTATAATAATGAAGGCTCAAAAAAGATGTTTATTTTTTTTTTAATGAAAGGTATTGTTAAGATAAACTAGTTAAAATACGTTAAAAGAGGAAAGGATAAAAGTTAAAAAAAATTAGCAGAAAAAAAATAAAATGAAAAAAATTAATTAACTTTGCAAAACTAAAGAATCACGGAGAGAAAGCCATGAATTCCATGCTTTACTTTTTCCTCCTCTGGAATTCCACTGTTCTCCTTGGTAAGTGAACTTGGACTTGGCTGGATATCTTGTTGATCTTCTGGGGGAGGGGCCTGTTATAGTGATTTTCAAGTGTTTTTGCCAGAGACAGAATTGCACTGCCCTTACCAAGGGCCAGGCTAAGTAATCTGCTCAGGTTTGCTTTCGGGAGCTTTTGTTCCCTGAACGCTTTCCATAGAGTTCCAGAGAACGGGAATGAAAATGGCAGTCTCCCAATCTCTGGCCCAGAGTAGCCGAGAGCTCGGAGCCCCACTCCTCAGTGTGCCCTCAGAGAAAAGCGCTCAATCACTCCCGTCTCCCTGGTCTCTGGCCATGCTCCAAGTTCACCCAGCCTGTGACCAAGTGTCTCTGCCTCTGGACACAGCTCCACTTGGAGTCTCCAAACCCTGCAGATCCCTGAGCTCTTCTGGGGGGTCTCCCCAAATCTTGTGGGGACCCCAGTCACAAAGCAGTGGCCTGTGCCACGGATTAAAGTTCAAGGCGGATTCAAGGTGACCCCAAGCTGAGAACTCACTCCTCAGCTCTGTCTCTGTAGCTGGCTTCCCTGCTCTAATACCTGCAAGCTCTGTGACACTCAGACACCCCCAATCCTTCTGTGGCCCCACGGGACCTGAGGCCACACTGTCCCCACGTGGGCTTCACCCTGGTTTAGCCTTTGGAGGGATGTGCCTCAGCAGAGCAGACTTTTAAAAGTTCTGATTTTGTGCTTCGTTACTCCATTGCTTGCTGAGAGTTGGCCCATCCTCCTGCAGTCTATCTTCCCATTGCTTTGGGTTCACTTCTCCGCCAGTCCTACCTTTCAGAAAGTGGTTGATTTTCTCTTTCTAGAATTGTTGCTCTTCTTCTCTTAGATCTCCTGTTGGATTTGTAGGTGTTTGGAATGGTGTGATAAGCTATCTAGTTGATCTCCTGTTTCCTGATGTTGTCTCAGCCTGCTACTTCTCTGCCGTCTTGACTCCTCCCCCCCTCGAAGTATTTTGAACATGAGTTTCTTTTAGTAGTTGTTTTCAGTGTAGTAATCATTGAGGTTTGAAATCTGTATTTGTTGTTTTTTTTTTTTTTTCTAAAAAGGATTTTGGCTTAATGATTTGTGTCAAAATGAATTTTTATTCTAGTTTCTGATAATTTTCTATTCATTTTTCTTTTTTAAAAAAGATTTTGTTTATTTATTTGACAGAAAGAGAGAGATCATAAGCAGGCAGAGAAGCAGGCAGAGAGAGAAGGGGAAGCAGGCTCCCTGCTGAGCAGAGAAGCCGATGTGGGACTCCATCCCAGGACCCTGAGATCATGACCTGAGCCGAAGTCAGAGGCTTAACCCACTGAGCCTTCATTTTTCTTTGTAAAGGCTTCTGTTTCTTTTAGTTTTAGTTTACTATTATATTATCATCTGCAATACAAAGTATCCCTATAATAATAAATCAAGGGTTCAAAAGTTGGGATGAGGAGTGAGGGGAGGGGTGCCTGGGTGGATCAGTTTTTTAAGCATTTGCCTTTAGCTCAGATCATGATCCCAGAGGCCTGATACTGAGCCCCATATCGGGTGCTCTTATCAGTGGGCTGTATGCTTCTCCCACTTCCTCTGCCTGCCACCCTCCCGTTTTTGTGTTCTCTCTTACTCAAATAAATAAATAAAATCTTAAAATAAAAAACTGCAATGAGGGAGAATGACTTTCTCTGTGAGACATTATTCATGTCCTTAAACTCTCATTGTTTCAGTTTTCTCATCTATAAAACAGGGGAAGTAACAATACCTACTTCACTATTGGTATGGAGACTGATTCCATGAGTTAGCATATGTAAATGATTTAGAATAACAGCTGACTCATAATGTGCATGATATGGGTTAGTTATCAAAAGTAAGAAGAAAGGGACACCTGGGTGGCTCAGTCATTAAGCGTCTGCCTTCACCTCTGGTCATGATCCCAGAGTCCTGGGATTAAGCCCCTCATCAGTCTCCCTGCTCATCTGGGGAGCCTTCTTTTTCCTCTCCCTCCACCTGCCACTCCCCCTGCTTGTGCTCTCTCTTTCTCTGACAAAAAAATAAATAATAAATAAAATCTTTTTTTTTTTAAAAGTAAAAAGAGAAAACAATTTAATTCTAACAATTAAACATATTGCATTATAAAGTCTTTATTCTAAGACTAATCCAAGACAGTACCACTCTCCTCTGGCTGTCCATTCTAATCTATCAGGAGGGTTTAAAATATTCTCCGTGCATATTACCAGGCCCTGTAGCACTGAGCTTTCAAAACTCCTTCAGATTATTATAATGTGAAAACACTGATTAAAAACCAAGATCAGGACAATAATTACCATACAATAATTATGAAACTCCTCTCTCATGCTATCACTCCATGCGTTTCCACAGAGTAATTCCTATTTGAAGACAGGTTAAGTGGTATAAACTTCAGTATTTTTACAAGAGGAAATTCTCCCACTGAAATTTCAGTGATACTACTTCCCCAGGATCATTTTTCCTATACTAGCAGGAGCAATGTAAAGAAAGGACATTTTCCACCATCCCCATTTGTTACCATCAAAACCAGTGACCGAAAATCCAAGGACAATTTCCATAAGATAATTCATCCCGTATGTGACCCCAAATAATTTGATGAATTTTGTATATCTTGTAATTCAGTCACACAAAAATAGTTTATTGAATCTTCAAAAATCCCTGTAAGAATAATTCTTATTGTTTTCTGTCAAATATGGGTTCAATGGGGATTGGAGAACCATTTTTTAAATTGTATTACTTGTTACTGAAGAGCTAGAACTCATCCCCAAATGCTATGACACCTATTCCCATAGATTTCCCAACCCACACACAGTCCAATATGCTCTCCTCATGATGGTGCTGATGGTGAAACAAAATGAAAAGTCACATTATAGATGTTGAGTGTAACCAGTGTCTAAGTAATTAAAATGTAAAAATGTCAATCCCACTATTTAAGATAACAGACACAAAATTTTATGGGTAAATGGGTTCAACATTAAAAAACAGGTATAGGAGGACCTGGGTGGCTCAGTTGGTTGGGCAGCTGCCTTTGGCTCAGGTCATTATTCTAGAGTCTGGGCTCCCTGCTCACCAGGGAGTCGGCTTCTCCCACTGGCTTCTCTCCTCTCATACTCTCTCTCTCTTTTATTTCTTTTATTTCTCTCTCTCTCTCAAATAAATAAAATAAAATCTTTTAAAATAACAGATATAGGTAAGCTGATTTTTATGGTTTGTTTAGGTGAAAATTTTTGGTGTAATGTAGATGACCTCACTGGAACTCCTCTGGGTTTTTCCTAAAATGTAGATGTGACTTAACACATTACATTGTCTTTTCATTTCCACTTATCCTGTCTCACTTTAGCCTCTCCAAGAAAACATCAATGAAGAGTACACAAAAGAGGACAAATGTCAGATTGAAGACAGGACTGGGCTAAGATTCTATACATATTTCTGTGTCAAAACAACAACAACAACCGTTTTATCTATAGGGACTTAACATTGAAATTTTTAACTTAACACAATTAGTGGAATATTTATTGAGCAACCACTTGATGAAAGGCATTATGAGACCTGAGTGAAATATGAGAGAAACATGACAGACTTCATATTCAGCAAGGCAAGACGAAAAGATAATTACACACTGAAAACTATAGTGCAAGATGGCATGTGAACCGTTTCTTAAGAGTATGTAAATAGAAAGAATGTTTTAAGCCTCCTACAGGTTAGAAAAGTCTTTATGAAGAAGCTGACATTTGTTTGGTCTATTTATTGGGTAAGATTTTGAGAAGTGATGGAGAAGGGTATGTCATACATAGGAAGCTTCTGGGAAAGAGCAGCCATGATAGCAACAGGTATTGAGAAGGACAATGGTCCCGGATGAGGACTGGATTTCCTAAATGGGACTTAGTTATAGGTTTTTGAAGTAGCTGGTATTGAGACTAAAGAATATGATTTTATAAAACACAAAAACAAAGACAGGAACTTATCCCAAGGATGGTGGTAGCACATGTACTGTTCCATTATTGAAGAGAAAGGGCTAAGAAGGAGGTTTTTAAAAACTCATGCTATTGGGGCACTGGGGTAGCTCAGGTGGTTAAAATCTGCTTTTGGCTCAGGTCATGATCTCAGGGTCCTTGGATCCAGCCCTGGGTTGGGCTCTCTGCTCAGTGCGGAGCCTGCTTCTCCCTCTCCCTCTTCCTATCCCGCCCCCAACCCCGCTAGTGCTCTCTGTTTCTCTCTCTGTCTCTCTCTGTCTCTCTCTCTCTCTCTCTCTCACTCGGTGTCTTTCTATCTCAAATAAATAAATGAAAATATATTTCTCTAAAAATTCATGCCATTTAGCAGTGTGGCTCAGGATTTTACTTGGTGGTTACCCATTGGGAGGTCTAACCTGGTCTTAAAAAATGTAACATGTTCTGAGATAGTGACTAATTCTCATTGGTCCAAATCTCTGTCAAATCTTTGAGTATATAAAACTGTTTTCAAATGGTTAATAAGTTTTGGAGGAAATTAAGTAGAAACAAAAGTCTAGCAGTGGGCTGAGTCCAGTCTCTCCCATGAAGTCCCAACTGAGGTTCCTACAGGGTGTTCCTACAGGGTGTTTACATAGACAGGAACAACCTGAGCAAAAGACAGCAGGAAACCTTTGGACAAGCTCAGAGAACAGCATATGGTTTTGTGTGTCTGCAAATTAAGGAAATGTAGCTTGAAGTTGAACTAGGGAAAGACATATAAGGCAAAGGGGTTTTAAATTTGATGTGGTGGATAGTGGGTAGCAAATGGAATTTTACTTCATATTTGTTTCTTTTGATAGGTGAGTGGTATCAGAGTCATCCATTTTCAAGAACTGAAATATTAACTAAAATGTTCAGCTTTTATTTGGAGCTTTGAAACATTGAGACATAACCTAGGAAACCATGAAGAATCTTCTAAAGGTAATATTATTAAGTAGTAGAAATTATAGAAAAAGAGTAATCATAATAATTAACATTTCTAGGGTAATAGGGATAATAACAAACCTCTAAGCACTCTATATAAGACAAATGTTTTGTTAAGTCCTTTATAGTCATTATTTCAGTCACTATTCTGTGAATAGGTATTGTGAGCCCCATTTCCCAGATTGGAAAAATGAAACTCAAATTAAATAACTTGCCTTGGATGAGACAAAGAAGTGGAACTGAATGAGCTCTCAGTATCCTTCGACCTATGGAAATCTATGAAAATATTTTTTTTAATTTTACTTATTTATTTGACAGAGATAGAGAGAAAGAGATCACAAATAAGCAGAGATGGGGGGTGGGGAGCAGGATCTCTGAGCAGAGAGCCTGATGTGGGGCTTGATCCCAGGACCCTGAGATCATGACCTAAGCCGAAGGCAGAGGCTTAATCCACTAAGCCACACAGGCACCCCAAAATCTATGAATTCTAACCAAAAAGTAAACACTTTGTCCCTACAAATCTTTTATATTTGTTTGACCAGTCCTCAGATATACTTTATAATTCCCCAAACTTAAAGATGTTTTTAGAGTGGATAACATATTGCTTTATTAAGTTTGGTATAGTTTATAAGTTATTTATCCTCTGAAGATTAGATGTGAAAAAAATAATCCATGGACAATGATTCAAACAATGTCAAGGAAACAAGAGCAAATCCAAAATCCAAATGCTTGAGTTCTTATAAAAACAGAATCCAGTTTACAATTAAGACATATATATTCTGCAGTGTGTATGTGTGCATGTGTGTATTACTTATGATCAAGTCTCTTTTTTTTGGCGTCTAACTCTGATTATGGCATGTTTGAAATTTAAGCTGTCCCCTTCATCTTATTATGTGTTTTAAAAATTTTTAGATAATTATTTCAGGAAAAATAACAAAGAATGTCTCTTCTTTCCAAGATCTTGAAAGCTTCTGAAATCCCCTATTTCAGGACTAAAATTTTCATTTCCTGTTTTTGAAAATCGCCAAGGAGTGCCTGGGTGGCTCAGTCAATAGAACATGCAACTCTAATCTCAGGGTCAGGGGTTCAAGCCCTGCGTTGGGCATGGAGCCCATTTAAAGGAAAAAGAAAAGGCCAAAATAGCCAGAAATGAAGTATATTATAAAATAATTAAGTTAAATTCTTTACATTCTGTGTATGGATAAACTTTTTTTGATATTATAGTTTTCCTTGTTGAAAGTAGACTGTAAATCAGAAAACAAGTAATAACCATGTAAGTTATCTAACTATACTCAAGATTTATTCACAAAATATTCGCAAAATGTATCTTGTTTGTATAATGACTTTGGAAGTAATTGCAAGCTTAAACATGTCAGTCAAACCTAAATTTACTCTATGGTTTAAAATATTTTCAATAACCTGTTATATTTTAAAAATCTATTTTTAACGAATTTATAGGAGAAAATCTCTTGAATTTAATCTTGGATTTAATCTTGGTATTCATTGCTTTTTGGTATATTTTAAAACTCATTAAAGCAAAGAATTTCGCAAAATGCACCTTCAAATTCTATCCTATTATCATAATCTTCAAAGTCTTTAAAATTCTAAACTCTTTAATATTGTTTAAGAATTATATCCTCTTTTTCAAGGGTCTTCTTAACCAGAGAAAGCAATTAATGTAAACAAGACTTATTTACACATAAATAAAGATGGTTTGGAGCTCAGGAAAGAAGTCAGAGTTTCTAAAGATGAAAAAGATGAAGGTTACGTACTTTTAATGAAATGTCCCCTTCAGATTACACTTTATATCTGAAAACTGGTGTTTGAAATTTGCAAACTTGACTTTGCTTGTTACAGTTCTGTAAGAGTCATATAAGCCAAAAATATTATAGTCATGTAGGCAAACAAAATCATGAGGTTATACCACTTCTTAACTCGAAGATGGAGTTAAAAAGATGGCCCAACCAGAATTGGAGAAGTGAAATGGTCAAAGTGAAGAATCATCCATTACAAACATTTTGTATAAAGAGATCAAAACCCAGCCCAGAACATTGCTACACCATATAAAGTTTCTCATCTTTTTTAGTCCTCATCATCACTATACCAGGTCATCTGTGTAGCTTTTGAGTACAAGTTCTGTGCAAAGCCTGTTCCAGGAGGCTAAAAAGAGGTTAGCTTATTTCAACAAATAGGGGTACTATAAAAAATTAGATGTCAAGCTACATTGTAGCCCATTTTACCAAAATGGTGACAAAAGGCAAATGAAGAGAAATATAAGTATGCCCATATTTGCTAAGGGAATGGAAAGATAAGTTTAAAAAGAATACTTCTCTTCAATTCGCCTAAAAAAGAGATGAGGAAAAAAGTAGAAAAAGAGAATTTTTGTTTGTTTCATCACTGAAGTCCAGAGACATTTTTCCAGTGATTTCACAGTGAATCTAGAAAGAAATCTAGAGATGAGTTGGACCCTTATATTGGAAAAGTGCAAACTCAAATCCTGCAAGTCATCAGGCACATGATGTGTGTGAGTGGAAGTGCCAGGTGTGGGTCCATATGGACTGATGGAGACTGTATTCTGGAGAACACCTGCTCCATCGGAAGGGGGCAATATGATACTTTCTGAGTATCTCTAGATATTCAGTGTTTTGAGAAAAGCTAGTGATCTAGATTTCTGTTTAAATTCTCTGACATTTTTTTAATGATGGCAACTTTTATATTTTCTTAGAGTATTGTAATGGCCAAGATTCAGGAGACAAATACAACATGCTTGCAGACCAGATAGGCCTATGGGTCATGAACTCACAACCTCTGCCACATATGCTAAATACCTCAAAGTTAATTAACATTTACTTATAAAAAAAATCAGTTATAAAGGACTACTTTCTTTTCTTTGCAGAATTTTTTTTAAAGCGATGTTTATTCTAGAGAAGTTTAAATACAATTTTCACCAATAAACCAGAGTAAGGAAAAGGTATGGGAGAAAGTTATTTAAATAAGTAGCTAAATAGATTTTCTTTCCAAATAAATGCTTTTCTAAAGTTGCATGTCACTATATATATAAGCTTGTTTTTAGCTGTTAGTAAAAACAACAACTAATCTTTCTGTAAGAAAATGGTAGTTTCATTCTTCTATATGTGGCTGTCCAATTGTCCCACCATTTGTTAAAGAGACTTTATTCCACTGGGAAAATGCAAGAAATAGACAAATGCAAAATAACAGTGTGAGATTTCTTCTTTTAAGACTTTATTAATTTATTTGAAAGAAAGAGAAAGCAGGAGCAGGGGGAGGGGCAGAGGCAGAGGGAGAAGCAGGCTTCCTCCCCAATGTGGGGCTCTACCCCAGGACCCTGGGATCATGCCCCAACCCTAGAGGCAGAGGCTTAACTGACTGAGGCACCCAGGTGCCCCAAGATTTCAATATTTCTGTCTCAATAATTGATGGAAGTAGACAGAATATCAATAAAGAGATAGAAGCCTTGACCAACACTGTCAACCAACTTGACCTAAATAACATTTATAGAACCCTGACTTCATAACAGAATACATGCTTTACAAGTACACACAAAGCATTTACCTATATATACCATACTCTGTGACACAAAACATATTTGAATGCACTCAAAATGAATTAAATCATACAAAGTGTATATATGATCACAGTAAAATTTCACTTTAAATCGGTAATAGAAATATACCTGAAAAATCCCCAAATATTTGAAACTAAATTGCACATTTCCAAATATACATTTAGAAAGCATATTGAACTGAATGAAAATAAGAATATAGCATATCAAAATTTGTGGGATGCAGCTAAAGCAAAAGTGAAAGGGAAATAGAACTAAAATACTTATATTAGGAAAAAAAAATATCTCAAATCAACTATTTCAGCTTTCATCATAAGAAATGAGAAGAAAAAAGGACTAACTAAAATTTTAAAAGGACTAATTAAAATCAAAGTAAGTAGAAGAAAAAAAATAATAAGATCACAGCAAAAATCGATAAAATAGAAACAGAAAAACAATATAATAGTTTTCTTCCAGAATATTGAAAAAGAAGGAATACTTAACAACTTGTTCTATAATGCCATCGCTTTTATACAAACCCAGATAAAAAATTCCAAGAAAATAAAATTATAGACCAGTATCCCTTGACAACCCTAAAAATAAAATAGCTAGTTTGTTTACTAACAAAATGAGTTTATTCAGGAGTAGCAGAGAAACTGAAATTCAAAACATGCAAATTATGGCAAATTGTAAGCAAGTCTAGAAGACAAAGAAGAGGAGTATCCTTTTAAGAGGAAAGGAAGGGCTTGGAAGGTGCTATTTTGAATGAAATGTCATTGGAAGAGAGCTAAAGTTTGTGTTTATGGCGACTTCTCATTGGCTGAATTGTAATAATGGTTCTTACTGTCTGGGTTGTTGCTGGTCAGGGAGAAAATCTTTCCTCCCGCTCGGTAGTAAAGTAAGCTTTTTCATATTAGGGTACATAAAGTAGACTGCAAAAAGTGATACAGTCATGAAAGTTCCCCATTCCAAACTTCCTAACTCCATTTTTTTTTCTCCTAAGATTTTATTTATTTATTTGACAGAGAGAGCACAAGCAGAGGGAGTGATAGGCATGTGAAGAGGGAGAAACAGGGCCCTGGAATCATGACCTAAGCCAAAGGCAGACACTTAACCTACTGAGCCTCTTAGACACCCCACCCTGACTCCTTTTTGAATGAGGTTGTCCTTTACTAGTTTTCACTTTCTCGTGAACCTGGATAGTCATTCCTTAACAAAATTTTGTCAAACTGAGTCCATTATTACATGAAAGAAAACGTTATCATGACTGCAGTAGATTTATTCCAGGAATGAAAATTGGTTTAACATTAAAAAAATAAATCAATATAAGGATGCCTGGGTGGCTCAGTTGGTTAAGCATCTGCTTTCAGTTCAGGTCATGATCCCAGGGTCCTGGGATTGAGACCCATATCAGGCTCCTTGCTCAGCGGGGACCCTGCTTCTCCCACTGCTTTTCCCCTGTCTGCTTCTCTCCCTGCTTGTGTTCTCTCTCTCTAATAAATAAATAAAAACTTTTTTAAAAATTAATCAATATAATATAATGTATTAACAGATTGAAAAAGAAGAAACATATGACTATCTCAAGAGATGTGAAAAAACATTTGATGAAATCCAACTTCAGTCCCTAATGAAAACTCTCAGCAACCTAAGAATAGAACTTCCTCAAATAAAAATATCTACAAAGCTATTATAGCTTACATCATACATAGTGGTAAAAAACTAAATGCAAAAATGAAGGTTAAGGCAAAAATATCGGATCTCACCCCTTCTGTTCAACAATGTGATAGATATTGTAATTAGTGCAATCAATAAAAAAAGAAGCAACATATTTTAATAAAAAAAATTAAAACTGACTTTATTCATAGACAGGTATGTAAGAAAACTTTTGGGAGAGTAGATAGTTCACTATATTGATTGTGTGATTTCACAAGTAGGTACAAATGTCAAAACTTTTCAAACTATATACCTTAAGGTACAGTTTATCATATGTTAATTATACCTCAATAATATTACTTTAAAACAGTCGTAGAAAATAAGGTAAATTTATTAAATCACCTAATAAGTCCCAAAGTAAAGCATCCATTAAGTCAGTATTTTTTATATCAAGATTTCTCTGTTTTGACAACTGTAGCCTTCACATTTCATTGTATTAGGATGACTACAGTATCTATAGCCATTGTGTTTCTACATAACAAAATCCAAATGTAGAAAAAGAAAGAAGAAAAACAAAAGACATGTGTTGTCCTAAGTATCTTTTTAAGAGTAGAGATAACTTTCCTAAGAAACTACCCCTCATCTGTGATTAGCCAGAATCTCATGACATGCTCAATATAGCAAGGGCAGTGGACTATGTATTGGCTTAAAGTATTTATTTCATTCCCTATAATATATGGAACCCCCAATTTTTGAATAAAATCAGAGTTCTGATAATAAGAAGATGAATATAAATGTGTTTCAGTAGAGCTAGATCATCAGTGAATGACAATCATTAAGAGGCATCAGCTCCTTGCTTGGGCTAAAATAATTCTTTACTGCTAATAAAAGATGCATGCATTTTTGAAACTATGGGGGAAAATGTTAGAATGTTAGAATGGCACAGCTCACACCCCAAAGGTGAATCAGATATACTATTTGCATAACCAACTTCCTAATGTCTAATATTAATTGGAATTATGTGATGTCTCAAAAATATAAACATGCATTACCCTGAGACAGGTGAAAATGGAACCAATGAGAATTCACTTTTAGGATATTCTTTTGTGCATAAAATGCATCTATCAGGCCAAAGGTCATAGCCAGGAAAAATACAAAGAGTCAAGAGAATTTGGTGAGTATGCTTTGAAGGGTATGCATAAAATTTCAAAAGCTGCCCCATTGAGGAAAAATTACAGGAAAAAATAAAGGTTTTTGCCAGATACATTTTTAGAAAGCAAATAAATTCCCAAAGTGGAGGGTGTGAGAATTAGTAATAACATTAATGAATGCACTGTCAAACATGGAACTATTTCCAGGTTTCAGGACAAATACTAGGTTAGAAACTGGCAAATCTTTAACCCAGCTTTCATCTCTGACATCAACAAAGCAGAAAAATAAGGCTACAAAATCTCCGTGCTAAATCTGTGGGCAGGGCCAAGCAGTTGGGTTTCTCACCAACTTCTAGATATAAGGGTCACTCCCATCACATCTCTTCATTTTCCCTATGGGACACATAGCTTGGAAGATCCAGAAACCGTGAGGTAACAGGAGGATCTAACACAACCAGTGTCAACACCTTTTCCTGTATTAACGGATATGAAAACCTCCACAGACCCTCCTGACTCTTTCTCCTCAAAATAATAAACATGAAGTCTCAGAGCTGGAGAATTAGAGGATATACTATGTGTCTTGTTTGGACCACAGTAACCCAAACAAGTAAGTTTCTCTTCTTTTGTATTCTTTGACTTCTTCAAATACAAGCTGCTCTTTTAATTTCAAAATGAAGCTTTTGATTCGGAATGAATCTATCTGGATAACTGTTCTGATTCAGCACTTCTCACTCTGCGTTCTTCGCGCTGCTTGATTGAGTGCTTATCTCTGCGGAGTACTATGATTGCCAAGACAGATTAGGCAGCCGGTAGAGCAGGGCAGGTGATAATGCATAGTGTGCATCTTTAGGAAACTTTAAATAATGAGAAATGATGCTTTAAGTTTCTGCTAATCAAAAGCATCCCACAGACAGGACAATACCTGACTATCTCTAGTTTAACTTCAGATGACCTTGAATGTGAGTGTGATAAGGGGTTCCGTGACTTCCTTTGTTCAAATAATCATATGTTATTCCTGGGTTTGGTGTGGTAGAGACTCTTCCTTCAGATTTACTGCTACCTTATCCCCTTCTTTTGAAAAGGAGCTAAAAAGAACCACACTATATCCAAATTTTAAGAAGTTTGCATTGAGATCCACTGAACAAATAGGTCCTTCAAAGTATAAGTACTTTAATTTGCTTTTAAATCACCATACAACATTCTGAAATCACTGTGTGGACAGGAACCAACAGCTCTTGGCTGGTTAGAGCCTGAAACCATCTGCTTTCCCTTCTCCCATGTTGCTATCCTCGACACTTCCTAGCTTCCTGGTCAGAGGGGACAAATTCTTCTTTATATTCCAATATTCCTCCCACATACTCCACGTGTTTTCAAAATGCCTTCTGTCAAATGCAGACATTATTGAAATGATTTATCAAGTGAGATGGAAAGCAGAAGCTAGTATCCCATTCTGGTGCCTGGCTAACGGGATTGTGCACATCAATTCCACTCCATGGTTTAATAATAGACTTCACAACGCGCCTCCCCTCATGCTTAAACCCCACCCCTTCCATCTTGAGGTCACGGCTTTGGAAGAGACGTTTATTCCCCTTTCAGCCACTCATCCTTCTTCCTCCTCAAATATTTTCCCTCCTTAACGCATATGCATTTGTGACAATGTCTTCAAATCAGGACTTGATTCTTACTCATCTTTTTTAAGGATGTGCCATATAGAAGAATGCATGGACACTTATCACTAAACACTGAACACTTAAGCAATTCTAAGCACCCTACAAGTCTAAATATAACTTTGTGTAATAAAAGTTTAACTTGTAATTTCATTGGGAACTCATCATTGGCTGGAAATAACATTCATTCTCCAGATGGCCTCATCCCCATTGGTCACAGCTTATTATAAATGACCATCCACAGAACTTTCAGTGGAATACTCATCAAGACAGTTCTGCTCCAGCTGTGTAAAAATTTTAAATAAATAAATAAATGCAAATTTTCTCTCTCTTCTGGGAGATTATAAAGGATGGAATGTTCACTGACCTTTACCTCTGAAACTTAACAATGCATTATGTGTTAATTAATTGAGTTTAAATTAAAAAAAAGAATGGAATGTTTCATTTGTACACATCTTCAGCAATAAATTCATCCCAAAGAAAAGTGTAATGCTATAAATCAATCCACAGTGGAAATAAAAACTTCTGACTATTCCTAGAAACCACAAGATTATAACTCTTCTACATTTACTCAATCAAGAGAGCTTGAGCAGGTGAGAACCCACTACTCCCTTGTCAATTATACAGTTTCCCTCAAGTTTTTTACTGGTTTTATGAAAGCACAGGAAAATGAAAAAGACAGCATGTCTTAGGAGACAGTATACATTTATGTCATACTTTGTATCATGAAGAATGTTTTACATACATTATATATATAATATATAATAATATATCAAATTACTTATATTTTACTTATGATTGTATTACTTAATCTTAATCTTAAGAGGCTGAGAAGTAGGTAATGTGCACATTTCACAATTAAGAAACTGGAGCCCAGCAAGCCCAAGTAACCTACCAATGACACACAACCAGGAGTGACTCTGGTCTATTTATTCCAAAGTCCACATGATTTCTAATGTTTCACGGAAGAGGATATGATCCCTGGTGAAATTTATCTAGTGAAGATCAGTTAAACGAGATCTACCAGAGTCAGGTCACTAGACTGTTGGCCGAACCTGAGTTGACTCAGACTCGGGGCAGCGGCAGGAGGGGGTGTGTGTGGAGGGGTGTGGTGATTCATAGACTTGAGCTCCCTGCCAAGGATGGCTGACTGAGAAACAAAGGGGCAAACAAAGGAGGAAAAGTCCTCAAATATAGGGAATGAATTAATACAGCAGCTCTAAGAATGGGTTAACGTGACTACATATCAGGCTGTATGATACAAGATACTTACAAAAAATGATTAGCCTAAACTCCAAATAAAACGAGAAGCACTGCTATTACTTAGGTGCTCTTAGAAAAGATTCAAGATAGTGTTTTCTTTGAGAAAGAAAAGCTTAGCAACATCTGCAGTACCCTGGGTGTTTATGCATAATATGTTGGGAAAAATACGGGTTTGACTCAATGTAAAGGTCCATGAATTATCTTCCCCAAATGACAAGCGGCAAAGGTAATTTGCTCTATTTTTTTATGTTTTTTTAATTTGCTCTATTTTTCTGCAGAAGTGGAATGACTACCAACGATAAAATGTCCAGTACTATAGAAAAACTCTGAAAGACAGATATCGTGGAACATAGTTACTGCTAAAGCCATGAGAAAAGCAACCACAATCAATGCAAAGTGATAATTATAGCATTCTTTCAAATCATCCTTATGACAGCAAGCACAGCCTAGCCTCATCAGTAAACCACAAGGTGCAGTCCAACTAATGGAACCCACTGGCAATCTCAGTAAATATTCCATTTCTGAGAGCCTTTGTAAAGAAAGCGGCTTTAAGGGAGAGGAAAGGGAGAAACAATCAATTTTCTTTAAAGACTCTGGCCGCTTATAAAATTATAAATCAATCATTCATGTGTTGCTTAAGAGGCTAAGACAATGGAAACAAATGGGAAAAAATACTGTTTCGAAGACACACTTCTATTGTTGACTTAAAACAACAGATCATTAAAGCAATCTGACCGGCTGCAATTTTTCTCAAATGCAGAAAACATCAGAGCTAATCAACTGTCATATGGTCAGACTAAATCATACACAATCCTATCTTTACAGCTCAAGCATTTACTTTCTCTCCTATTATTTCAAACATTTGCTTTGAAGTTAAAACAGGGGTAAAATCGTTTTTGAAGAGTGCCAAACGTATGGGCCTTTTAACAGAAGGACATTTGTGAAACGGAAAAAAGCATGTGGCACATTGAAGGTAAAATAACTAACTCATGATCTCTTACCAACTTAGAATTTTTAGAAAAACAAAAGTTTTGGGGCGCCTGGGTGGCTCAGTGGGTTAAAGCCTCTGCCTTCAGCTCAGGTCATGATCTCAGAGTCCTGGGATCGAGCCCCACATCGTGCTCTCTGCTCAGCGGGGAGCCTGCTTCCTCCTCTCTCTCTCTGCCTGCCTCTCTGCCTGCTTGTGATCTCTCTCTCTGTGTCAAATAAATAATTAAAATCTTTTTTTAAAAAAAGTTTCAAATAAAAGTCACAGCGACATAGTTCAGATTACAAGGACCTCCATTACATTTCCAGTACATCTCCCTTCTGAATCATCCAAAACTTAGCATCAAGTCATCGTATGTTATGGTCTTCTTCTGGAAAAAATATAATATAAAGCCCTGCAATTAGTTTTAAAAATATGCCAATCTCAATATCATCAAATATAAATTAGAATAGACAGTGCATGGCCAAACACAAAACTTCAAAGACAAAAAGTCAGCAGAAGGATAGAAGTGTATCTTCTTACATGGTCTGAATTAATTAGTTTTACTGATTTCAATGCCTCTCTGAAAATATCTATGATCTAGTTTGAAATAGACTGTGTTATGTACCCATCAAGAAGAAATGTACATCTTATTCTTTTTAGGCATTTACTAATTCTGATTTTCATAGACTTAGTAGATAAAAGGTAATGCAAAATTTTTTTTTCTAATATATAGAATGTTCTAAAATGCTCGATATCCAGCAAGCAAGATAGCTCAGAAATCTGCTCCAGTATTTTGCAAACATAAGACATATGGTCTATGAAGTTTCTTCCACACATTTTGGACCAATGCTTTTAAAGAAAGCAGCTTAAATAAACTATCTAAAATAACTTTTTAAGTGATTCAGAAATTCGTGAAAAATAACCCAAATGTAACTGGTTTCAGATTTCAGAATTAATTTTAAATTGAAGAGTTTGATCAGACACAGAATTATCTCTCATTAAATTTTTAAATCCTGATTAGAGTTACTCAGATCTAGGGACGTGAAACCAAGAATTTGCATTCAGTTTCAAATTAGCTTCAAATTCCATTAGATTTAAAATTCATAGTAAAATTTGTTTAGTAGATGCATTCGTTTTCTGTTGCTATGTCACAGATTACTACAGACTCGGTAGCTTACACCAACATCCACTTATTATCTCCCAGTTTCAGAAGACTTAGAATCTCTGGGTTCCCTGCTCAGGGTTTCCCCAGACAGATCCAGGTGGTAAATGGAGGTGTGGTCTCATCTCCAGCTCAGGATCCTCTTACAAAGTCATTCAAGTCTTGGCCAGCATTGGATTCTTCAAGACTGTAGGATAGAGGTTGCTGGGTTCTTGCTGCTATCAGCTAGAGGCTGTTCTCAGCTCCTAGAGGCTATGCACTCTTCCTACCACACACAGATGTTTGTTCCTTCAAGACCAGCATAAGAATCTCACTTGCTTTTCATCTCTTTACTTCTTTTAAGGAGTCACCTTATTAGATCAGGTTCACCCCAATAATCTTTCTTTTAGTTAAGCCAAAGCCAACTTGTTAGAGACTTTAATTATATCTGAAAAATCCTTTATGCTGTATAACATAATATAGGAATGACATTCCATCATACCGACAAGTTCTGATCCTTGTCTGTGGGGGAGAATTTTATACATTGAATTCACAAGAGGTAGGACTATTAGAATTCTATTTACCGCAGGCGCTTGCAAAATAATACTACTTACACATACAAACAGGGTAAAATGTTACAGTTCATTTCCACAAGCCTTTGGATGTCATAGAAGTTGGTGAAACTTCTGTATCAATCCTGCTATGAAAATGTTTTTGTTCTCTTTCAAATGGAAAGCACACTACTCAACCAGGACAAAAGGAAATCAGCTTTGGTTAGGGTAGCCTTTCCCTCCCCAGGCTAGCTTAACCTTTGGGTCAAAGGCTGTGCATTCAAAATATCTGGATCTTTTGTTAGTCTGGAACAGATCAGGGAAACCACTGGGAGGCTTAGTCCATTACAAGGTGAAACTGGAATTCAGATCACTCCTCCAGATGTAGTCTCTGGGAGGCCAGTTTCCACATCCACAGCTCTTCTCCATTTGCTGGGTCCCTATAACTGGATTTCTGACACCTTTCTTTAGGGAAGTCTATGTTTTCCCTTTGAACAAGCTTATTGGGAAGTGTCTCTGACAGCCAATCTCAGACTGTGCCAGGCCCTCCCTTGAGGAACTGGGCCTCCATGTCCTTGGCGGCTGGCCACGTGCTATTCCCTGCTGGGGGAATAACCAGAACCTCACTTTAAATATCACCTCTTATCTGGATTTCTGTTATCTCATTCTTCCTTTGGAATTGAACCTTAGATAAAAATACCAGTCGGAACAGCTAAGTAGTCATGATGTATTTAGTGTCTGCCATATGCCAGGTATCCGGATGGATATTTTATATTTACATAAGCTTTTCAACAACTTTTGAAGGAATTATTATTTCCATTTTACTGATAGAGTGCAGCTCAAAGGGATTATGTGATTTGCACTAGGTCAACGACCTAGTAAACATCAAAGCTGGGATTAAAACCAAAGTCTAGCTACTCACAAACCTGTATTTTTTCCCCTTTAAATAGAAGGGAGTACTATTTGTTTCCCGAAACGGATCACTTTTGAGACTAAAGAAGAGTCTTATTAATAATCACAATTAATAAAAATTATTGCAATTAATAATTATTATTACAATAATAATAATAATAATCAGTAACATAGACAAAAACCAAGGCTGTGCTAAGCACATCAAAAAGTAACATTTCTTTAACTTTAGCTGTCACATTCTTTACATCTTAAGGCCTGGTTCTATATAGTAAGATGCCTCTTAGTGGCCAATCCATCAATTAAGGTGACTTCCCCAAGTGGATTTCAGCTTTTTCCCCTTCCATATGGATCAATGATGCATGGGTCAGAACATGCTCCCAGGCTATGCATGCCAAGCAATTTCCTATTAGTCTAACAAAAAGACGTGGTTTGAACTTTAAGGTTGTGAAGACTGGCAAGTCAATTTCACATTCTTCAATTTGTTTACATGTAATTCCTCTTCCTGATCATTAGCAAGATTTCTCAGTTGCATATTAGAGACCAAAGAAACTTCAAAGTACCTGAGATTTTCTCATTTAAACTTACATGCCCAGTTCCCAGCACAGTCATAAACACAAAAAAAGGTTTCCAAAATGTTTATTGATGATGATAAATACGTATACCTACACAACCATAACATTTTTGAATATGTACAGCTTTTTACACAGGCTGTCTCATATCCAGATTCATCTGTAGTGTATATCTTCCTGTATTTTGTTTTAAAAATGAAATTTTTTCTCATTATTTAATGAAAGCCTCATGAATGGATGTTATGGTACAATTGGCACAAAACTCAGTGAAAACATAATGAAGAATACAGATAAGCTGATTTCAACTAACATGGTGTCCCAACGTCTACAGTTTTCTGCAAAGCCTTTAATTATATTCACAATTAATTTTAACTTTCATTTCCATTAAATAATTTTCAAAATAATTCTATGGTTCCCTAATCCTTTGACGTTCTCTTCAGAAGTGCAATGTAGCCTCTTAACTTAGGTAATTCTCATTCAAGTCTTTGCACTTCCAGACTCCTGTGCAGACAAATACAATGACTGGGATATTTCTTATTGATTTGGCCTTGCCTTCCATAGAGGGCAAGAACATAGTGAGCAAATTGTCTTTATAAAGTCTGGCATGAAAATATAAATTTGCCATACAATTTCCATACACATCATTGTAGTTAAGTGTTGCTTAAAATTCTCCTATGAGAAGATAACAAATATTTAAATAAATTTAAGAAGCACTACACTTTCCATTTCATCTCTCCGTATTTGTTAGCATAGTATGTGGCTATGTCTCCCATCATGGACAAAGGAGAGCTAAAGACAGAGAAATGCACAAACACATATATAACTGAAAGTACAGAAAATCAGGTCATGCTGCCAGCCACAGTATTGCAAATTCAGATGAAATTTGTGAATGGCCCCATCCTCCATCCACCCCTGGTTCTTTGTAGTATGTCAGCCCTTTTGTACAGCATAGTATTTAGTATCATTAGTACTTTATAGATGGAAAAATACTATTGTTGTTGTTGTTGTTGTTTTGAAAAATACTGTTTTTAACTAGTTACACAATACTATAATTTATATGCTTGGAAATTTTGGACTGTAATTCATAAGGTAGGATTTCAGTGTAACTCTTGAAAGTGTTAAAAGTAGACTAATGACAAGTTTTGTAGTAAACTTGAATTGTTACTAAAAAAAAAAAAAAAGAAAGAAAGGAAAAAAGAAAAAACTAACCTTTAAGGAGGAAGGTTTGGACCATAGACAATAGATTGAGGGAAGAGTAAATTACCACCTGAAGACTCCCTTACACTGAAAGCTCTTTTATGGTGAGGTATTGGTAATCCCATAAATTAAAGATTTTTTCCTGGGATGCCTGGGTGGCTTGGTCAGTTAAGCGTCTGCCTTTGGCTCGGGTCATGATCTCAGGGTCCTAGGATCCAGTCCTACACTGGGCTTCTTGCTCAGAAGGGATCCTGCTTCTCCCTCTGCTCAGCAGGGAACCTGCTTCTCCCTCTGCCTGCTTCTCCCTGCCTGTGCTCTCACTCTCTCTCTCTGATAGATAAATAACTAAAATCTTTTTTAAAAAGATATTTTCCTGCTACTCTGGGGACTAGCAACCTCAAGTAGAATACTTTAATATCAATTCCCCATTCTCTGAAAGTAGAGCTAGAACTTTCCCACTTCTCTAAAAGGAAATCAGGGGGCGCCTGGGTGGCTCAGTTGGTTAAAGTTTCTGCCTTCAGTTCAGGTCATGATCCCAGGGTCCTGGGATCGAGCTCTGCATCGGGCTTTCTGCTTGGTGGGGAGCCTGCTTCCCCCGTCTCTGCCTGCCTCTCTGCATACTTGTGATCTCTGTCAGTCAAATAAATTTAAAAAAAAAAAAAAAAAAAAAAAAAAAAGGAAATCAGAAACAATGCAACAAATGACTATAGTAATATCAATAGTAAACTTCAGACCTGGGGCCACATGGAGAAGTTTGTTTTCAGTGTTATTACTGAAAGAGTGCCAACCAGTAGTGATAGTGATGAAGCAAACAGGCCGATAAAAGACAAATTAACTGGGCCAGAGCTTCTAGGTTTTCATTGACATGGACCTTGCAGGAACCCAGGAAAAATCTTAGCCGGTAAACCCAGCAGCCAAGTGGAGAGCATTCATGAGTCAAAATAGAAATAAGAAGTCATCAGAAAGATATATAGGGAGCTTGCAAAGGAAGTTTCTAGGCTTAATCACAATTTGTCATTTGGTACTGAATCCATTTAGAACAGAATGAAATCAATATTCTTCTCTCTCTCTTTTTTTTTTTTCCAGAACCCACCTTGAGGAGGGAATTAGCAAAACCGTAAACAATAGAATGTGCTTTCCATGCCCAGCACTTGAGGCCACTTGCATAAGATTTGAATTGGCTTTCCAAAGTGGTACCCATTTAGAAGGGAAAGTCCTGGACCAGGACTTCCAAACCTCAGCACTTCTGTGGGCTCTCTGATGGGTTCTGCAGAACAGCAGTTCCATTCCTCTATCTTAACCTCTCTCACATGAGAATCCTTACTGCTGACGGCAGGAGGACACAGTTAGCCTGCTGTCAGCAGGTAACATGCTGCTGCACATTTGTAGGCTCCTACCTGGCTTCTCACATTAAGGGGTTTTGGAGGAGCTATAGTGAGCTGAACTTGAGTGGGAATGCGTGTGTCTGCAGGACATGAATTCCATTCATCGCACCCGCTTCTCATTTTTTTTAAAGATGTATTTATTTATTAGAGAGCAAGCATGCAGGGGGAGGGGCAGAGGAAGAGGAAGAAAGAATCCTCAAGCAGACACCCCCCTGCCCCCCGAGCCTGGAGCCTGATGGGGCTCCATCTCAGGACCCCAAGATCATGATCTGAGCCGAAATCAAGAGTCAGCCGCTGAACTGACTGAGCCACCCCGACATCCCCTTCCTCATGTTCTTAAGAATTTGCAAGTTCCCTAGTGCTTTTTCTTAGCCTGCGAGATGTGATGAACAATCAGGTATTTCAACATTGAAAAAAAAAAAAAAAATCAAAAGGGAAAACCTCGTGTGTTTCCCTGATTGACTGACTAAATCTGCTAAATGAAAATTTATCAGGTTAATTTTGAGAGACAACCCACTTATTGATACAAAAAAAAGTCTTCTGTCTCCACTGTTTCATTTAATTATTGACTGAATTCAAAAGGCTTGGGAACAAGAAATAGACTTGCAAATACTGGAGTCTTTTTCATACGATTAAAAGCACACTTAATGGTATCATGAAAAGGGTCTTCTTCCCCATGAGCCAACTGACCACAAGCTGTGCATTAGGTGAAATTCCAGAGGTTTCATAATTGATTTTTTTCCTACAAATTGTGCAAGTGAATGCAACATTAACAGCAAGCAGTACTTTAAGGACTATAATTAACAAAATAAGCTTATGAAAAAATAAAAAAGATGAAAACGAATCGAGTTCACCTTAAGAAAAGATGCTGAGTAACAAGTTAAGTAACATGTTCAGGAACTTATTACAGTTGCTAAGGAAACATCAATGGTTTATGAAAGAGGATTAATGGTAAGAAGGAACCAGATTCACATACCAGTCTGAGCTCATGTTTTCATTTTTCAGGCAGGATAACAAATCAACGGGGGCCCATCAGCTGAATCTGCAATAACCAGGCAATGCCACACCTAATTGTGTAATAAACGGAACAGATGTAGATTCCCACCAATAAAAGAAACATACCAGATACAGGCAAAGAAATGTACTGGCTTAAATGTACAAGAAATGATATACTAAAATGACATGAAATATACAGCCACCTACCCAGCACATTTAAAAATGGAGATAAATCAAGGGGTGCCTGGGTGGCTCAACTGGTTAAGCATCTGCCTCAGGTGATGATCCCAGGGTCTTGGGGTCAAGTCCCAAATCTGGCTACCTGCTCAGTGGGGACTCGGCCTCTCCCTTTCTCTCTGCCCCTCCCCCTGCTTGGGCTCTGTCTCTCTCTCACTCACTCACTCTGTCTCACTCACTCACTCTCTCTCAAATAAATAAATAAAATCTTTAAAAAAAAAATGAAGAGAAATCTAAAGTCAACATAAGTTTGCCTAATGAAATTCTAACAGCTTGCAGAAATAGTTTTTATTTTTCTAATTTTATCTTCTTATGTTTGGGGATATTTAAAATTCTCATTTAGGAATGTCATTTAAGGCTGAAACTTAGATATAAAAAGGAAAGCTAATGCTTTGTTTAGCTTTCAATCCTTTTAAACAACCAGCAACAAAGATTCTGACTTGTAGAATCACACTGGCCCATAGGATACCTTAGTCTTTGGCAAAGAGTGTGGAGGATATAAACCCCCTTTTTACCTTAAAGGATAGATCAATGCACATCCTCTCTGGGGTTGTTTGTTGGCTGACACCCTCAACCTGGTAACCCAGAAGGAGGTTAGAGGGTCAACAGGGAGCCCCTGGCCTTGACTTGTGACAGGGGTTTGAACAAGCTCTTAAGGTTAGGGAAATATCAAGTAAGCATCCTAAAGGAGTATAAAATAAGACAAGGAGTTGTCACCTTATTTCATTAACTGCTTCCCTTGAACCAGGCAAAGAAATTAGAAAATGCAGCTTTTCCATCCAGGACTTGGGAGGACCCCTTGCCCTATCGGAATTGTCTTGTCCCCTAGCCTTATCTCCCCGTTCCTTTCCCACAGTGACACTCTGATCCTCTCTTCCCTTGGAAAACTCACCTCTCCTCAGAATCTCCTTCACCTCTAGGAAAATTCTACTTCTCTCACTTCAGACTTCAGCAGAACTGTAAGAGAAGTTTTCCTTTGCTCAGGCTTGTGCTGGTTCTAAGGGGAGCCGTGGGCTGTGCACCCAGGAATAGAAGAAGCCAATAGAAGCTCCTTGCCAATATTGGTTGCCGCCATGTTCCTCTAGAATATGCTGAGAAAGGGGAGTATAATCATACAAGAAGAAAGCACAGTGTTCCCATTCACAGGGTCTTCCTCCTACCTTTTAAGAAATATGATGTTGGCATTACTGTGTTCAGCGACTATTGCTTCCTTCCTGCCTTGTTTTCATCACAGAGCACTCACTCCCCACATAAAAGAATAATGGCTCTGCCTGAGCCATCGGCATAGACTGTGCAATTATTAAATGCATTCTCTCAGAACGCATTTGCTTCCCCAGTGGCAGGGAGGGAGTATTGGTTAATCCTGCCGCGTACACAGATTCCTCTTTCTGGAGTCCGAGATCATGTTTTTAGAAATATAAAAATACCTCCACAGAATTACTTGATCTACAGTCATTTTTATTGTCTAGGTTTTAGTCTGACCATCATATGGAGTTATCAGTAAAATTGCTAGACAATTTTATGACAACTGGTCATTAAAAAACAGCAGGATCACAGATGCCCCCCCCCAAGATAGATAAATAAATAAATAAATAAATAAATAAATAAATGGCCAAATGCTTATAGTTCCATTATTGCCAATAACTCAATTACGAAAGTAACTGTAGTCTAAACCGTTACATCCCTGGATATTTACTCATTCAGCGAACAAATATTTAATGGACACTAGCCACATATAAAGGGCGGGGTAACAGGGAAGAAAAGCCAACAGACAGACACAGCAGCTCATTCCTGGTCGATGGAACCTTTCTTCTGGTTCACCACTGCCCAAGCTCTCTCTCCTTCCTCGTCTGTTTTACTGCTCCTTTAAGTGAGAAACTCAGCAGAGGAGCTCTAGTCGGGGTGGTGCAGGTAAGTGCTGAGTAGGCTTCTTCACACAAAGCTGCAGCCTGGGATCCTACATAGTACATGCTTCTCCTCCCTCCCTGCAGTCTCCCCAGCTGCACTAAGATGTTCTAAGTGGTGCTCTAAATGTTCTAAGAGGTGTTCTAAGTGGTTCTTCTTTCTGGACAAGCACCCACCTTAGACACAAACAAACTGGGGATGATTTCCTCTATGAATGCAGGTGCTGTGGAAGTCTCTCCACAGCTCTTTTCCAAGGTGATGGGACCACAACCCACCAAGTGCCCCTTAAACTCCCAGTGAGAGTGGCAGCCAGTTCCCATGGCGAACACACACAGCCAAGGCCAACTTCATTGGATGGGAAACAAGGGGTTTCCCACTGAGGACTTTTGTGGGTTTTTGTTTGTTTGTTTTTACTTGAGTATGGTTGATACACACAATGTTGGATTAGTTTTGGAGGTCCAACCTTTGTAATTCAATATCTCTATGTGTTATGCTCCTCTCACTGACAGTGTAGCTACCATCTGTCCCCATGTGACACTATTACAATACCCGTAACTATATTCTCCATGTTGTGCTTTCATTCCTGTGACTTATGCATTCCATGACTGGAAGCCTACACCTCCCACTCCCCTTCATCTGTTTTATCAACCCCCTTCCGCCCTTCCCTCTGGCCATCATCCATTTGTTCTCTATATTTATAGGTCTGGTTCTGCTTTTTATTTATTCATTTTTTTTTTTTTTTTTTAGATTCCACATACGAGTGAAATCGTGTGGTATTTGTCTTTCTCTGTCTGACTTATTTCACTTGGCATAATACTCTCTAGGTCCATCGGTAGTGTTCAGTGATAAAACGACAGCACCTTGGAGCAGGGAGGGTGGGGCCCCCCAGGATGACAGAATCATTCAGTCATTACAACAATGACTTCTGCGGCTCTGAGTGTAGACATGGTGCCCCATGCTGCCCTCTGTTAATCTGGAAAAGCATGCAGAAGCTGCAGGCTGTGCAGAAGAGCAGCCAGGGCGAGGGCTCCATGCAAAGCATCTACCTCAACAGAGCAAAAAAGCTTTTAAAAATCAAATAGAATTCTCAGCTCCCCAGAGAGTTAGACATCATTCCCAAGTTCTCCCACGTCCCCACAAAGCACCTGCATAAGGCATATATTTGACTCAATACAATCATATAAAAAATATATTCCCCCTGGCAGGGGCAATGCTGGGGAAGCAAACTAGTATAATGTTTTCAACCAGAAAATCGTGGCCTTACTTCTACTGTCTGTCTTCCTTCTCTCCAGCCAAATTCTTATATCTTTTCCACCTTTCCTGTATTTTCTCCATTCCGCTTCTCGGTGTGTTTGGTATTTGTTCACAAAGTTATAAAGATTCTGCAATTACCTCCAGAAAAAGTTGGGCCTCAAGGAGAAGGTAAGTAGCTTGGGGAGCTGACAGAATTTCTGACACCTTCAGAATTCTGTGAGAAATGGGTGTCCTCTGAGGGAGAGGGTATCCTAAGACACAGCTCTGGGTTTGATGCTTGTCTGCTTTGTCTCTGATTCCAGGGTCAAGCAATGGAGAGAAGAGATATTGGTGAACAAATTTAGGAATGATGGAAGTAAACTGGAGGAACAGAAATGCTTCCAGCATAGGTAACCCAATGTCTTAAGGTAAGAAAGAGAGAAGAGGGAAGACAACCCCCTTCTTCCTTAAACGTACCTTATCTCCAAACTTCAATCCCACACAAATATTGAGAAAGGTACCGTGATGAGCACAAACTTTGAGCAAAAAATTTGATGTGAAGAAATGTAGCATTAAAACTGTGGAAGGAGCCATGATCCCCTCTAAGAGAGGAATGGATAAAGAAGATGTGTTTCCTATATACAATGGAATGAATATTATTCGGTCCTCAGAAACAATGAAATTTAAAAATTTAAAAAAAAAAAAAAGAAACGACGAATACTCCCCATTTGCATCGACATGAATGGAACTGGAGGGGGTTATGTTAAGTGAAGTAAGTCAAGCAGAGAAAGACAATTATCATAAGGTTTCATTCCTATGTGGAACATAAGGACTAGCACGGAGGACCACAGAGGAAGGGAGGGAAATCTGAAGGGGGAGACGTCAGAGAGAAAGATGAACCATGAGAGACTATGGACCTTGGGAAACAATCTGGGGGTTTTAGAAGGGAGGAGGGTTGTAGGGAGGGTGTTACAGGGTGATGGGCATTACGGAGGGCACGTGTTGTGATGAGCACTCGGTGTTCTATGCAACTGATGAATCATTGACCACGAGATCAAAAGCTGATGACGTACTATACAGTGACTACCTGAACATAATTTTAAAAATCCATTAAAATGGAAAAAAATAAATATTTTAAAAAAGAAATGTAACATTATTTTTTTCGCTCAGTTTATATTTTGAATCCTCATTCTCTTGATTGATAAAAACTAAATTTTTACCAGTTCTGTGTCCTTCCTATTCTGAGGTTACATGACAATTCTCAGGCATTTACTTAGTGCCAGACCTGGAGGTGTGGCCCAGAAAAACAGACATCTGAGCCAGGTGGGAGTCCCTTCCCGGCAGCCCCACCAGCCAGGTGTCATCTCTGCCTCTCAGTGACAGGTGCCCTTTGTCTAGCTCTGCCTGAGCTATCTCCAAGTGCTGTGGTTTCCCTGATCAACTAAACTTCCTCTGCCTACATCCCCAGAAGACATTAATTCCTTCTTTGGAGTTCTGCTACCTTCCCAACTCTGTCTGAGAATCGAGGCCTAGGCTTGATTGTCTGCTCTCCATCCCCCAAACATACCTGGGAATTTTATTATCCTTCCAAGGCTGGGACTCATAGAAACACAGGAAATAGGTCCCTAGCCACCTTATCAAGGGCCCAGTGCCCTTTTCACTTCCCTTCTGATGCTCTGGTCTATGGATCAGAACACTTTTATCCAATCAGACCATCAGAGGGGACAGATTTGTTTTCTTTATTAGGATCTCCTAAACTTAATGGTCATGCCTTTTCTCCTCAGAAGGCTAGGTTCGATTTTTGAAATTCAAAACCCAGAGGGAAACTCTTGAGTTTGTTGTTTTGTTTTGTTTTGTTTCTCCTTCTACTCTCTTATCCCTTCTCCAAGGAGGTCATAAACTTGGAATTGCAGCAGGAGCACTGAGTAAAAGGAAATACTAGGAGAACACACACACACACACACACAAAGCCATATATATGTGTATGCAATATAGGTATTTTTACACATCATAAAATATACATTAGGTGATGGTTACAATGTTTTCTTGATACATTGTTTTTTGATCAGACAGCAGAACATTCTTCATAGAAGCCTAAATACCAGACAGGGCAGGCTGAGTGCCTCCCTTATCCATTGTCTCTCTGTCCTAGTGGCACGCTAGGCAAACAGCAGCAGTAGGGAGCAGAGAACACATTAGACCAAAAGCCAAACTACCATACATGTCCTCGTTTCTTCAAATAAAAGCAATTGCAGACCTCCTGTGAGACCCTTGAGAGAGAGCTGGTTCCAGCTCCCTATACCAGGGAAGAAGCATGGGGTTCAGTGTGTAATTAAACTGAAAGGGCATCTGAAAGCCTCAGAAATTGAGTCTTGAGACATCTGGGTAATATTTGAATCAAGGTTTCCAAATGCCTCTTTACAGATAACCTACTGCTTTTCCAGATTTGTAGGTTTATCTAATCATGGTAAATAATTTTTAAAAATCCAATCTGTTGAGTCATTTTATTTAAAGCCAGTGTCCCAAGTTTTGTTATCCTGTTTCTCCTTTCATCTTCATAGTCTAATAGGTCCACATATTCTGTTAAAATCAGACATTTCTCAGGGAGCCTGGGAGACACAGTCAGTTAAGCATCTGACTCCTTGGTTTCAGCTCAGGTCGTGATCTCAGGGTCCTGAGATCGAGTCCTGCTTGGGCTCCGTGCTCAGCACAGAGTCTGCTGGAGAATCTCTGTCTCTGCCTCTTCCCCCACTCACACATGCTTGCTCTCTCTCTTTCTCTCTGAAAGAAATAAAAAATCTTTTTATAAAAAATAAAATAAAATCAGAGTTTATCTCTAACATTTCAAAAATTTCTACTGTCTGACACAGACATGTGTCAGTCAGGCTGTCTGACACATGCCTGTGCTATATGCTTTCATTCTCCCCGTCTCTCTCTATGTAGCATCTTTCTAGGTATCAACTAACTATCTGCCTACCTGCCCAATTAACTGTCCTTGTAAGATTCATGCCTCTCTTCTCATAAGATTCATCAGACAGTCATACTTGTGAAATACCTGCCTTGCTTGAGAGATGGTAAGTTCTATTGGGACATACACTGTGCCCGTGGTGTGGTCTCACTATGGTTTGCTGGGGTCTAGCGGAAGAGGTGACGTGGCAAGAGATGAGTAAATATTTGTTCAACGAGTGAATGGTCCATTCTAAGAGCAGACACTTTTTATCATTGGTTATCAATTTCCCCGTATGCTAACTCTATTAGAGAGTCAACAGCTTACCCTCTACCAGTCACAAAGCACATGCCTCTCTTTGCAGGATCCCATCACAATCCCTTAGGTTGTGTGCTGTTGCACAACCCTATCTCTACAGACCCACCTCAACACTTATTCTTTCACTCTGGAAATGCACATGAATTTGAGTGCGGGTACCATGTGAAATGGTTCAGAGTTGCTCTATTTTTTAAATAGTTCAATGAGTGTATATTGTTACTAAGGTTGTATTTATATTCACCTCACGGCCCACCATGACCCATCAGTCTGCTGAGATACAAAAATTGAGGGCAGCTGTTCTAGACCTGTGCTTCCAAACTTTACTGTGCATACAAATCACCTGGTGTTTTTGTTAAAATGCACATTCTAATCCAGTAAAGCTAGAGGGGAGCCTGAAAGTCAGCATTTCTAACACATCCCCCCAGGACATGACCCTCCTCTGGTTTATGGACCACACTTTGAGCAGGAAAGATAGGATTACTGTTCATCGAACCAACTGAAATAAAGCTAACAAAATGTTTTACATCTATCTTAAACATTTGTTTCTATTGCACACTTTTTCATTGTTTACTTTTATTCTCTCAATTCACTCACATCTCCCAATGGAAAGTAAGTTGGGCACAAATATTTTCAATAATAAAAACAATCTAAGACTTAGTAATTTTTATTACTTCCAACAGTGCTGCAATGAAATATACATTCTCCCTGTACAAATCAGCAAGATTTCCTCTGGGCTTACACCCTAAAGTAGAGTCCCTCATTCAACACGGGGCTACACCTCCAACTTCAAGCAGGATGGCCATCCTGCTGTACTCAGTGGTTTTGAGTTGCCAACCATTGGGTTTGAATGTGTAGAATTCTCTTTGCTCACGAAGTTCCTGCCTGGGAATCTTAAACATAAACTTCATGAGAACTGGCTCTATCTTTGGGGAGAGAGCAGATGGGATCACTGAAGGGTAGCCAAGAGTCTTAAACTTCTCTGTAATTTCTGATTTAAAGAAAAAAGAAAAGAAGATAAAGTGTTACTATCTGAAAAGACTGAGTGGTGGCTGGGGCACCTAGGTGTCTCAGTTAAGTGTCTGACTCTTGATTTAGGCTCAGGTCATGATCTCAGGGTCATAAGGTTAAGCTCCACACTCAGCACAGAGTATGCTTAAATTTCTCTCCCTTTCTGTCCCTGTGCTATCTCTCTCTCTCTCTCTCTAAAGAAAAATAAAATATTTTTTTAAAAAAATGAAAATACCGGGTGGTGCCTGTCAATTCGCTATAATAGTATTCTCTGTACTTTTCTCTTTTGGGGGGTCTTTTCTTTTTTGTTTAATTTAATTTTATTTTTTCAGTGTTCCAAGATTCATTGTTTATGCACCACACCCAGTGCTCCATGCGATATGTACCCTCCTTAATACCCACCACCAGGCTCACTCTCCCCACCCTTCTCCCTTCCAAAACCCTCAGTTTATTTCTCAGAGTCCACAGTCTCTCATGGTTCATATCCCCCTCCGATTTACCCCAATTTATTTTTCCTTTCCTTCTGCTAATTTCCTCCAAGTTATTCCTTATGCTCCACATGTAAGTGAAACCATATGATAATTGTCTTTCTCTGCTTGACTTATTTTACTCAGCATAATATCCTCCAGTTCCATCCACATTGATACAAAGGTTGGGTATCAACCTATTCATGGTTTCTGATGGAGGCATAGTATTCTGTTGTATATATGGACAACATCTCCTTTATCCATCTGTTGAAGAGCATCTTGGCTCTTTCCACAGTTTGGCAATTGTACTTTTCTATAATTTTCAAATAGTATATCATTTTTTTAAAAAAAGATTTATTTATTTATTTATTTATTTGAGAGAGAGAGCATGAGTCAGGGGAGGGGAGAGGGAGAGAGAGAATCTCAAGCAGACTCTATGCTGAGCACAGAGCTTGATGAGGGGCTCAACCCCAGGACCCTGAGGTCATGACCTGAGCCAAAACCAAGATTCAGATGCTTAACACACTGAGCCATCTGGGTGCTCCTAAATAATCTATAATTTCTCACAACCTTTTTGATGTGTAATTCACACACAAAAACAAAAACAAAACAAAACAACAACAACAAAAATCCCTGCCATATCTCATGCACAATTTGATGAGCTTGGGCCTATGTGGACATCTAGAAAACTGTCACCACAGTCAAGACAATGGACATACCCATCATTTTTTTTAAGATTTTATATATTTATTTGAGAGAGAGCACATGAGCACAGGGAGGCAGAAGGGCAGAGGGAGAAGCAGGCTCCCCACTGGGCAGGGAGCCCAATGTGGGGCTCAATCCCAGGACTCTGGAATCATGACCCGAGCCAAAACAGACACTTAACCAACTAAGCCGCCCAGGAGCCCACCTATCCATCACTTTTGAAAATTTCTTTAGTTCATTTTTGTTTGTTTGTTTTCTTGTTATTTGAATAGAACTCTAGAATGTATTCACCTTGCATAATTGAAATTTTGTATCTATTAAACCACCACGCTCCACCACTCCCACCCTCCAGCCCTGCAGCCACTATTGTACTCTCCACCTCTATGAGTCTGGCTGGTTTAGGTCCCTCAGATAAGTAGAATCATGGAGTATTCATCCTTCTATGACTGGCTTATTTTCCTCAGCATAATGCCCTCTAGGTTCAACTTCATTGTCACAAATGGCAGGATTTCTTTCTTTTTTAAGCCTGAATAAATTCTATTGAATATGTATACCACATTTTCTTTATCCATTCTTCTGCCATTGGACACCTGAGTTGTTTCCATGTCTTGGCTATTGGGAACAATGCTGCACTGAATGAGTAAGTGCAGATATGTCTTCCAGAATCTGATTTCCCTTGAATTCATGCTCAGAAAAGGGATTGCTGGATCATACAGTAATTTTAGTTTTAACTTTTCAGGGAGCCTCCACACTGTTTTCCACAGCTGCTCTACTGTTCTTCTGGGATCTGACACCAAAACACAGGTAACAAAAGCAAAACTAGACTAGTGCGACTACATCAAACTGAAAGGCTTTCATAACAGAATGAAAAAATCAGCCTACAGAATAGGACAAAATATTTACAAATCACATAGATAATAAGGAATTAATTTCCAAAATATATAAAGAACTCCAACAAATCGATAACAAATAACTGGATCAAATGTTCTGTAACTTATTTCAGAGCCTAACTCCATTGTTACACTATATATGAGGTCTTTTAGTTCTTCTATTTTTTATTTTTTCATATCCAGTTCCCCTGGTGAAATGAGAAACAAAAGGAAGGAAGAGGTCACAGAAAAACAGAAAATTTTACAAGCAAAAGACATTCTTTTATCTTTCAGATTTTTATATTTACATTCAATATTGGTGGATAGGAATTATCTCACATATTTTAGATTTCCTCAGAACTGAAAGTTCTCTAGAATGTAAGAAAAAAAAAAAAAATCAGAGCATGGATGCTTTCACAAAGTACCTTAATCTGGATGTTCTTCCAGAGAAAATAAAATCCAACCCAAAGGAGGAAGGTGTCCTGGCAAACCCATCAGTAGTGCTAAGCTCTAATTATGTCATCACTGCCATGCCTTGGTACTAAGGGGAGGACTGATTTAGTTCCGACACTCCCAGAAGCTCATGAACAAGAGAGTCCCCTTTCTTAATTCTTCCTGCGTGTCTCTCCCTTTTTCTCTCCCTTTTTACTTCCTTTCCCCAATCTTAGAAAACTCTGTATCTTTTACCCATTTAAATTTCACTGGAGAACAAAATGTGTTCTAGAATAAATTGTTCTAAAGAATGGAACATCTAGAAGTCACACTATATATTCTTGCACTGTAGGAAAAAAATACACAAGTGAAAGGAAACTGAAATAACCCCTCTTTAGAAGCAGTGAGTCACTTTTCCAGCATTCACTGCCTCTCTCAGTACAGGAATACCCTTTCTTCTATGACAACTGCTACTTTCCAGTAATCTACGAATGCAGTGTATTCAGCAGAGTTGTAGCTGGGGAAGGCAACAAGAATCTTCCTGCTAAATCCACATTAAGTCACTTCATTTTCTACATTCCCTTGAACTTAAAATAGTTCATCCAGATTTTCCAAACATGGGAAATCTTATTACATCTAAGTTTAAACTTTGGGGAAGTATTACCTTGAAGTTTTAAAATTTGTAAAAGCCAGAAGAGTCAAGAAGGTCATCCGTGAGCACTATCGGAATCCATTAAACCATACATACACTTTCTGGTGCAAAAATAACTTCAAAAATCACTTAAGAGAATCAAACTAAATGTTGACTTTCCATTTAATCCCAAACTTCCAAAGATCTGTCCTTCTTGGGCCAATGTCACACCCTTTTGTTTAGACAAGAAGTTAAACCTCCCAGAGGCTCTAGTTTTCTTTGCTTTTCATGTAGTTGATTATTCACCTCCATCCCGCTTTTCCTTTCTACTCATTTATCCATGAGAAAAATGGCTTGACATAAAATATTTTATTATGAAAGAAAACTTTACGTGATTCATTCTTCTCTAGCAGCTGTGAAAGGTAAGTGTCCCAGTGTCACACCACATTGCTCGTATTTTCACTCACTGCCTAGGAAACCCCCAAATTATATTTCTTTATCTGAAGGATCAGAGACTCTGTTTCCATTAAAAATTCATAAATATAGACTAAATTAGAGCACTAATATAGTAGACTTGAGAAAATTAATAAATTAGGTCATGGAGTCCTAAGTTACCCTAATAAAAAAGTTGAAACTTGTCATTCCCTTTTCTTCTCAATTTGTTTTGACAGATATTTGATTCCCTCTCCTCTGTACAGATTTCTTCCAGCTGTCACGAGTGTTCCAGCTGGACCTCAGGAACCTGAAGGGCTTCCTTTCCCAGCCCAAGGACGACCTCTCGGCTCTCAATGTCCGTCATTCGTCTTCCACATGAGTCTAAACCTGCTTTCTATCCTGTTAGTTGCTAAATAAAATCTGTGGTTTCTCCCCCAAACCCCCACCCCCAGTTCTTGGCTTCTGAATGCTGTATCTAAAACATGCCATGGATCAGGCGTTCAGAGAAAGAGAACATCTCGAAAGCTGCAGTCCTCCGTACGTCTGGGTTGACCCTTTCATTCCTGACTTTCCATCTCTCAGAAGGAGAGGACGTGGTACAGCAATGAGAGCACCAGCTGGGGGTCTAGGAGGCCTCTGGATTCAAATCCAGCTATGTTGTTTGACCTTGAGAAAGTCATTTACCTTTTTGGGTTCCATCTGTGTATTAAAGCTGATTAAATAAGAGGGGATAAGAAAAATACCCAGCATGTACTAGACACACAAGCCACATTCTAGTGCTTTGATGCCTTCATAATGTACTTTAGAGGAATGTTTAAATAGTGTTTGCTTTTTTTCTCATCACCCACAACCCCTGTTGGCTCGGTTGCCCAATTCCCTGATGCCTTCCAGCTCACTGTGCAAGCACAATTCTTAGTCCTCTGACATTCCTTTTAGCCTGGGTTCCGAATTTATGTTCCAGTAAAAATATGTGTCCAAAAGAACTCAAATATAAAATAACTGAGACAGAGAAGCGGTCGTGTATGTGTCTCATTTGTGTTCCTGGGATTTTGACTTATGGAGGTGACTGAGTAACAACACAGAGGCCAATGAAACTGAAAGAAGCATTTCTTACTTACATTGTCCAGAGGAGGCACACCAGGTCATGCAGGGCTATGTGGAAAGCACCAGATGTTGGTCAGGAGGCAGAAGCCAAAGCTAGGGAAAAGCTAAGGATGCAGCCTTTTTTCGGTATTTCCACAGGAAAGACAAAGGAGGGCGTGGGGAACAATTTAGGATTGGCTATTTTGAATAATTCTAGTTTTAAGCTGCAAGAGCAGTCTCTAGCTACCTGGTACCTGACCCTGGGATGATTCAGGGCAGGAGAAATGTTGGCTTGGTGTGTTAAGTTAATAGAAATAGAAATTGTTGCATGAATAAACAACTGAATTGGCGGATTTGCATTCGAGAGGCGCACTGCCTGGCGAGCCCTCAGCTCTCTCTCTCTCTCTTTTTTTTTAATTTTATTTTATTTCTTTTCAGTATTCCAGAATTCATTGTTTATACACCACACCCAGTGCTCCATGCAATACGTGCCCTCCATAATACCCACCACCAGGCTCACCCAACCCCCCCACCTCTCCTCCCCTCCAAAACCCTCAGTTTGTTTCTCAGATTCCACAGTCTCTCAGCTTTGTCTCCCTCTCCCCCTCGTATTTGGCCAGCCCTGGGAGGGGCAGTCTCTACCCAGCCATCAAGAATTTTTAAGATGGCAAAACAGCATAAGATAATGAAAATTAAAAATATGATTAATGCAATAGAGAAAGGAAAAAGGATATCGGTTGTATGACATTACACAGAAACATTTCAAAGATGAAAAAATACTAAGGCCATTTTTAACAGAGAAATACATTTCAGCCCTGTGGCTTTCTTTTTTTTTTTTCTTTTTTTTTTTTAGCATAGTAAAAATACTAAATATTTTTAATGAAACTTTTGTCGGTGGATCCAAGCAACTTTGTCCACACCGATTCCTTGACTGTGAATATCTGATATAAGTATGAGGATGAAAGGAATACCTTGCCTTTTTTTTTTTTTTTAGTCACCTTTGCTTTAGTGGGGTGTTGGGGAGGTCATAGGAGATATTCAGTTTCCTAAATGAGGACTGAATCAGGCTAAGGATAAACCTTTGCTTTTCTTCCCACACCTACATTCACATCTTGGCTTCCATATCAGCATTCTCTGCTCCACCTGGGTAACAATCATTCTTGAGGACTTAACTTCCATTAGAAACTCTGCCATGCCCTAGAGCCTTAACATCAGTAAAACGAGGCCAACTTCCCTAAGAGCTCAAAGTCACTGGAGGAGGTTAATATGTTACAATGGGATAAGTAGATCAGTAAAGTTTATTTAAGTAGATAGTAGATTAGAAGTAAGTAGATAAGTGAAAGTATATTGAGGTCTGTGCTGTTCAACAGAGCAGCCACTGGCTAGCCCATGTCACTAATGAGCACTGGAAATAAGGCTGGCCCAAATCGAAGTATTCTGTTAAGGATAAAGTACACACTGATTTCATAGACCTGGATAAGAAAAAATAAATGAAAATATCTTGTCAATATTGTTATATTGACTAAGTGTTAACATGATCATATTTTTATTGGAGTTAAAAATTATTAAAATTAAATTTACATGTTTCTTTTCTGTCAATGTGGCTATTAAATATTTTATTACATAAACAGTTTGCATTTATGACTTCAATTATATTTCTACTGAGCAGTGATAATCTAATTCCTACAAGGTGCCTGTTAGATATCAAGCAACAAAAAAACAGAGCAAAACAAAATGAAAAAACACCCGAGGGTCCGGTTATGCCCAAAGTCCTCAGTGCTGACCTGCTCATCTCACCTTTCTATGTTCACAACAGTCAACCTAGAGAAAGTTCTGTTACCTCCATCATGAATGAAACAGTAGATCCCAAATGAACTCTCTGTTTATCCAATTCATGCCCTCCACTGCTTCCTGAGTTATTTTTTTTCTTTAAACAACAACCTTATCACTGAATCCCCCTATAAGAAACCTTGATTCACCATGCAATAATGTCCAATTTTTTTTTCCCTAAACACCAACTCTAATATAAACATCCAGTGTCTTATCACCACTCAAATCCAGCCAGTTCTGATTACTCATCTCCTTCCAGAAATTTCTCTTTTACCACTATGATTTTACTCTCTATTTTATTTTCTTGGAAATTCCTCTCACCAAAATTTAGCTGTGACCATCCTACTCAGACTATAAAATAGCCCTCCAATTCTCCTATCTCCTCCATAATTTCCAGAATAAGGTAGGAAAGAGTAATCTTTCTTAGCTTGAGGTCCCTTGAGGACTTTGTTGGCATTTCTCTGATGGCCCTTATGACATGACATCTTGTGGTGAAGCTAATTGTGTTTATTTTCTGTCCCTACCCCAAGCTATAAGTACCTAGAAGACAGGATACATTAAATCTTACATCCAGTAAATGCTTGAAAGTAGAATGTAATTTGAGGTTTGCAAGGTATCGGAGGAGGGAGAGTCTGTTCCATGACAACTCCAGTTTGACACAGAGTTCCTAGAAATCTAAAATGATCTCCAGGCAACCAGCTGTTCTGGAGCCAGCCAACTTGCAGATGATGTGTGGTAACACAGCATTAAGGAACTCATGCAGCAGGCATTTTCCTTGTTGGCTTTCAATGAAAGCATTCACAGGCTGGTCATGAGTGACACAGAAGCAAATGCAGAGATCGTGACTGGCAGGGCAATCCCAACATCTCTCAACACCTACTTGCTAATTAGAATGGACTATATCACTTTTGAAAAAGTGGCCCATTTGATACATATGGCAAAGTATATTGGAGCAATCAATCAGTCAATCAAAAACATCTTAGGAAACTAACCTGAAGGAAACATTCTAGAAAAGCTAACTATAAAGGAGGCAGCTTCAGGTGATGTGATTCAGGTCATGAATCACAACTGGCTTTAATCATAGAGCAAGGATGAACTGAGCATTTTTGCATGTCATGTCATCAAGAGGATTGTATGCTCCAAGAGGCCTGAAACTATGTCGACATATCTCTTTGCTTAAGTACCCATCACATCAATGGGTACATAGTAGGGTGTATAATACTTTTGAACAAGGAAATTATATTTCCATCCAGCAGATGCCCATTTGAAATTACTTAAGATGTTACATCCAGGTGGACATAATAAATTAATTTACATAAATTTTAGTTGATTTAAATAATTTTTTGCCTTAATAAAGTGTGGATAATGAACCACCATAACCCCAGGAAAAAAAATTTTTTTTAAGGCAAAGATACTTTTTACCTTCTTGAGATAGGGAAACTATAGAGAAGTAGAAAAAAATGTAATTATCAAGACAGATTAATTTCTAAAAGAGAGTCAGCATGTTCAGGGGTGCCTGGGTGGCTCAGCCAGTGAAGTGTCCAACTTGTGGTTTCAACTCAGGTCAGTATCTCAGGGTCATGGGATTGAGCCCCATATGGGGCTCTGTGCTCAGCATGGAGTCTACTCGAGATTTTTTCCCTCTCCTTCTGTCTCTCTACCTGCTCATGAGTTCACTTTCTCTCTCTCTCTAAAAATAAATAAATAAAATCTTTAAAAAAGAGAGTCAACTGGTTCAAACTGCAGTCTCCATTGAGTTGATATAGGTTAGTTTATATTTCTGGGATTCCCAGTCGTATGAGTAAGGTCTTGCTTCATGAGTCCATTGGGGCTGATAAGCAGTTGAGAAAAATAGTCTCAGTTCTAGGGCAGTTATGTGTATCTGTCTTTCATGATACAAGACAGCATCTTCATACAGAGATCAATGAAGCGAAAAAGGGCTCACCCAGGTATATGGTCTCCACCAATGATTAAGGGATTTGAGCCAGGCTTCTGTCTCAGCAGAAATTTCAAAACAAACCAGAAATGACACAGAACCTTTTTTTATAAGCTCAATGAAAAAAGTAAGGGTTAGAAGAGAAATAGCTGCCTGAGCAGGCAGAAAGACAGAGGAAGGATGTGATGAAAAGCTCCCCAAAAGGTATATATCTTTATGGGAACTCATAAAAGATGGAAGGATCATAGAAGAGAAAGTTTCTTAGGGGCAGCACAGCAGGTATCCAATAGAGCAAAGCTGTCTTAATCCTAGCCCAACACACTGGTCTGAATAGAGCTTGGCATCCATTAGTCAAGGACTAATCTGAGTTTTGGGTAAAATCTCCAGAGCCAGGGTAGGCCAGTACTCATGACAGGATTCCTTTTGACAGAATAAGAAATCTGCCCTCACAAATATCTGAGAAGAAGCAAATGACTGACGTTTGTCCTTTGATTCAAGCTTTTTGTGGAGATTGCTTTTTTTCTTAATGCAGTTAAAAAAAGAAGAAGCTGAAGTACTTCCTAGTCAACTAGGTAACACTCATAATGTCTGTCTGCCAGGACTAGCTGTTATGAAAAGGGCCTTGAAGGGATTGTTAAGTCCCATAAAACAAAAATACTCTTTCCTAAACAAAAGGCATAGAGATTGGAAAAGAAGAAATACAACTGTCTCTATTTGTAGATGACATGACTGACTATGTAGAGAGTACAATGAATCTACAAAAAAAAAAAAGGATAAAATCTCCTAAAACAAAATCTGTCAAGATTATAGAACACAACATCAACACATTCCTATCAATCATGTTTCTATATACAAACAACAAACATGTGGAAACCAAAATTTAAAACATAATGCCATTGACAATCACTCCTCAGAAATGAAATAGGTAAGTAAAGACTAAAAAGAGGAAGTGAAAAAGTACATACAGGATCTGCATGCTAAAAAGTATAATATACTGATGCAAGAAATCAAATCTCTAAGTAACATGGATTGGAAAATTTAACAGAGTAAAGATGAAAATTCTCCATGAATTGACATATAGTTTAAATGCAAGTTCTACAAAATCCCAAGATCTTTGTACATCTAGAAAATCTTACTCTAAAATTATAGGGAAAGGCAAACGAAGGAATAGCAAACTAGAATAACAAATAATTTTGAAAAAGAAGAAAGTTGGAGAAATAATTCTACAGATGACTTACTATATAGTGGAATAAAGAACCCCAAAATAGAACCACACAAACAAGCCCAATTGAATTTGGACATCTGAGCTAGACAATTCAGTGGATGAGGAATACGCTTTTTAGTAAATGGATTTTAGAGGATAAAAAGATAAGCTATAGACTTGGGAGAAAATATTTGGAATCCATGTATCAGACAAAAAACTTGTGTCTAGAATACATGAAGAACTCTCAAAACTCAATAATTTAAAAAAAAGTTTCAATTAGAAAATAGGCATAAGACATGAACAGAGATGAATGGCAAATAAGCATGTAAAAAGATGTTCATCATCAACAGCCATTAGGGAAAGGAAAAATTAAAACCATAATGGGAAATAACTATACCTGTATTAGAAAAACTCCAGTGAAAACTAGAGTGGGTATGTGACGTGATCAAGATGTAAGATGGCAGAACAGGAATTTCCAGCACTCATCTCTTCCCAGAGACATCAGTTCTAACTGTAACTCCTCACTCTCAAAAATAACTTTACAGAAGCTAAGGATTCCAGGCAAGGGATTATAACACCCGGGTATTGCCAAGTAAGAAAAGACTCACTAAAGTGGATAGGTAAGGCAGTTTCACATTACCCCTGGCTCTCCTCCACCAACAGCAAAGTGAACACCCGCTTTACCAAGGATCCCAACACTGGCTGGTTTACTGGACCCCACGTGGTTCCTGTGCCCCCAAGTTCAGGGCGGGCTCCTGCAGACTCTGGCCCATTCCATGTCCAGCGCCCCAGGACAGATGCTCCCAGTCCACCCGAGCACCAGGCTGGCCAGCGAAGCCCCAGCCTACCGGCCAGCAGCTGTGAACCCACATGCCCACCTCAGCAGTCCTCATTGCCTGGCCCACTCCCCGAAACCTACGACCCAACCTTGCCATTTGAACAATTTGGATTTCAGGTAAACAATGGACTGTTATGTTGACTTTCTTTTCCAAATAATTGTCTCAAAGACTTTAAGGGGAGGCCTTGCTATGTCTGGGATTAAATTCATATATTTTGGGCTTCCCTGGTCATAAAACAAGCATAATAGCATTGTGATCTCATCTCAGTTCTAATGCAATCACTTGTCTCCTTTAAACAAACCTACGTTGAACTGTTCAAAAGAGTAATTGTTAGGTGGAACATTTACCTGAAATCCAAGAGAACGGAACTCTGGCAAACTTGGCTGGGCCACAGAGTGCAGCCATTTTGCTAAAGTCATCTGCATTTTACTTCAGTGATTCCACCCCCTAAGTATAGGACCAATAATTTCTTGGAATATGTTTCTCAAATTAGTGTTTTTCCTCCTTGAAAAGGAGCAAGGGAAAGAATAGAATGAGACGTTTCATGGTATCCACTCAAGAACCTATGGAATTTTCTATCTGAAGCATCATTTTTAAAAGAAAGGAAAATAATTGAGAAGAATTTACTCTGCGTGATGAAACGTCTTCATTTACCCTCTGGGCATCAGTTGTAGCTAACATTCATTCCTCTCTAAGTCTATGCCTAGCAGTGGTCTGCTTCCTTCTCATCATTCTTGTTCTGAGTCATTGTTTTGATCCATTTTTGGGTCCTAAGCTGATCTGTGTCCCAAGCTGACCCAGGCTGGCTCACTGAAGTCAATCAGTGCTGCTGTGCTGCTTGAAAATGATTTTTGACTCTTGCTCAACTTGCAACCCTTGAATTCTCGGGTCTCGCTCTGCATTATTCTACCTAAGCTTATTGTGATCTAGGCAGTGCTGAAGGGAGGAGACACTTCTCTTCATGTGTCCCTCTGGTAATGTCCTGCTGGAGGAGAGGGGGGCATTCAGAAGTCATTAGATGTGGGGAAAGGAAAATCACTTTGGATTGTATTTAGAAAACTTCCCAAAGTCTATAACTCCCTCCTTCCACCTGACCCATTCTCTGGGTAGAAGCAAAGGAGGAAAACTAACAAAGTTTTTTTGTTATTATTATTATTTGGGACCCATTTTCATTTGGGATCCTCTTGCTTCTGTGCATTCTTTATGTGGTTAAAGTCTGATTCTATCTTTTCTCGCCTCCACCCCAGAAAGTCTGGGGAGAGATGTGCTACTTTCAGAGCATGGGGTAACTCTGGATGTGTTCCTCTGTTTCCTCTGGCCCCTGCGGTTGGCTTATGTTTGATAGTCACCAGTAAACTAAGGCTATTATTAGTGATATTTAGAAAAAAGTAAAATCCCAAATCTAACAGAGATAGAGGTCAAATGAAAGGCAAACACACACCACATGTAAGTCAGAGATGAATGACAACTATGGGCTTAATCAGTTTCAGAAAAGATTTCGTGTGACTCCTGACTCAGTCAAGAGAAAGCAATTTACATTTCATGTCTGAGACAGAACAATCTGTCACTTAGAAATATTTGGGTCAGTAATATTGGCGGAGAATGAAATCATGATGAGAACATGAGAGTGATCCCAAATAAACTAGATAACCAGAAAAATTCCAAGACCAGAAATCTTTCTTCCTTTTTCTTCAAATTTATATATGTTACATATATAAATTATGTGAATTTATATACAAATTATATATATGAATATAAATCATATATATCCTATATAAATATAAATTTGTATATATATCCTGCCACTATGAGACTGGCAGATGATATGTGGTTTGCAAATTTCATCTGGATTAGAAAACAATTAGATTCTCTGCATCTTTACCCTACAATGGAATTTTACTTACAAACATCTAGAATTGTTAGAAGGAACAAAAAAAAGAAAGAAAAATGATTTCTTAAGAAAGCATATTGTGATATGGAGAAAAGATAATTTAGGTACATACAAGTATGAAGAAGAAGAGAATAAATGGAAACATTCCATTTTTCCACAAAATGACTACAGATGTGTCTTCCAAGGGATTTCCTATTTAAACCCACATTTTTAAAAATAACATGCTTTATAGATCTTTGGGCTCAAAAATAATGGTTGTTGCCACATACAAATATGTTGTGATAAAAAAAAATTAAAATCAGAGGTGTGCAAACATCTAAGGCTGGTTACTGGCTGCAGAGCTGTCTCTGCTTACCATAAATCTCAGACTCAGATCCTTCCAAATTCATTTGTGCTCCAAAGGATGTCACACTTCAATTCACTCCATCCTCACAGTGCGGCTAACAGAGAATTTTGCCCATCCCCAAACTCGGAGGCGTTGTCTAGGCAATGCTTTATTGTATCCTAAAGCATCCCCTCTACAGAAAAAACCGGAGCTGCCTCGTTTTGCTTCTGGAACTGCTTGGCGGTCCTGCAGTTTTCTATTTGCACTCTGCAGCCCTGGAGGTTGCTAAGCAGCAAACCGTGCTTCTCTGCTCAAAGACCTGCTATGTTTCAAGGACTCCTCACTCTAGATTTTCTGTTTAATGATAAAGAGACCTATTACAGCACTGTTGGTCTAGCTTTTACTTAAAATCTGTCCAATGTCCTTGATATAGTGACCATTTTAGTAAAAGCGCTTCATTTGTGTTGGGATCATGACATGTTAGCTTTCCGGTGTGATCGAACAGTTTTCATGTCCACATGCCCAGTTTATAGATGTAGAGACTGAAACTCAGAGAATTGAAGTGAAATATCTAATTTGTGAGAAAATAAATTTCTTGAATTTCTCAGAACCTGGAATCTGAGTATAAACCCCACTGTCAGGAAAATCATCAGGGAGAGTGAGTTGCTGAGAGCAGATCAACACTGAATAAAGGACTCCCTTGGATACAACAGAAAAAGCCCTTCTAAACAGCAATTCCTTCTTTTCTTGGTCTTCAGATGAAGAAATGGATGAACACCAGAAATCCAGAAAAATGCACATAATGTATACACGTTTAAATTCATTTAAACTCGGAGTACTAGGTTCTTTGAAGCTCATTAAAAATACAGTAGGTTAAGAATCCCATTTCTAAATGGTCTAGATGTCAAGAATATTCTAAGATATTCTGAACTAATCATTGCTTTGTCCTTCTTAATATTCATTGAGTACTTACTATGTTCTAGAAGCTTTACATGTACTTAGATATTCAGTCCTCTTAAAAACCCTATAGATTGTTACTATTACAACCATTGTCTTACAAATGAGGAAATTGAAAAAGAAAGACATTAAATAATTTGACTTAGGTCACAGAGCCAATAAGTGGTGGTATCAAGACCAAGATCCAAATTTACATAGTCTGGCTCCAGAGTTGAAACACACTATTAACCACTGAGTAATGTGATTGATCAAGTATCTATAACATGCCAATCACTTTTGCCAACTATTTTCAGTTTTCCAAACCTTCTGAAGGAGGTTATCATTATAATGTCCATTTTTTAATTGAGGAAACTGAGGTTGCTAGATACGAAGTCTAACATTGCTAAAGCTAGTAAGTTATAGAACTGAGAAATGGACCCAGACCTCCTAACACACAGTGCAGCATTACTTTCTCTACAGAAGCATTGTCCAATAGAACTTTCTACACTGATAGGAATGTCCAGTATGGTGGACACTACTTGCATTTTTATTATAATTGTCCACACTGAAAATAAAACTGAAGACATATGACCAAAGGACCTAATTTTGTATGAAAAATTGAAGCATGAATTCCAATCATTAAAATAATGTCAAATGAACTGTTACCATAAAATCTTTATTCTAAATAAATCAAAGACCAAAAAAAGGTTAATAAAAGAGTCAGACCTACTGCCACAACTTTCAAACACAAGAGAAATAGAGTGATGTTCTTTCCTGATTGTATGTACTCTACACATTTTTTTCTTGGAATCTTTTTTTTTTTTCCCCAAGTTAGACTTTAGGACATCCTAGCTGATTCTTTATTTTAAATTCATTGCTCAGGTTTGCTTTCTCAGCACAAAAACATTGATTCCATACTCTTAATTATTAATTTAGTCACATATTAAAGAACTTAAACTGAGTTATTAGTAAGACTGGCATAGTAGGTATAGACGTGATGATGTTCTCACATCATTCAGTAAAAAGATGTGCTTTCAATTTCCACACCTAAAAAGTAGTAAATAGGCCAACCCAGTCATAGTTAACAAAGTTGGAACAGAAATAGGAGTTTATGTATGTCATGAAATCCACATTTTATCTTCCTCTCTCCTGCCCTTTTCTCATTAATAGTTAAGCTCATGGCTCACCATACTTTATGCTTAGGACTGGCTTGTCTCTAGCTCTGGCTTCATTTATTATTTTGGTTGGCATTCACAGGTCAGCTCTCATGGAAATTCAGCTTCATGAATACCATTGCACAGACTTCTGAAAATTGGCCATGTAATACATGGAATGTTCGTGTCCCCCAGCTTCAGATGAATATGGAAGCCCTAACCTTCAGTGTACCTGTCTTTGGAGCTGGAGCCTCCAAGGAAGTAATTAAGGTAAAATGAGGTCATAAGAGTGGGGGCCTGATCTGATACAATTACAGTCCTTATAAGAAGAGACACCAGAAAGCACTCTCTCTCTCTCTCTCTCAGACACACACACATATACACAGGCTCAGAGGAAAGACTATATGAGGACAAAGCCAAAGCAGCCATCTCCTGGCCAGGAAAATGATCCTCACCAGAAATAAAACCCTGTTGGCACCTTGATCTTGTACATTTCAGCTTCTAGAACTGGGAGAAAATAGATTTCTGTTGCTTAAGCCATTCAGTCTGTAGTATTTTTTTATGGCAGCCAGGTAGAGTAATATAGATCCCTTTCTGGAATAGAGATCAGGGACAGGTCCTCTCCACAAGTTCAGGAAAAGTGAAAGAAATGGGCTGTCAACAAAGCCCATGTATAGATAGATGTCACCCACAACCTTGAACCCTGGGAACAGATGACCAGGAATGGGCACTCAACATACTGCTCACAAAGTTAATAAGCCTCTGGAATAGGATCCATGAGGATCAGCATCTGGTGGAGGAGTAAGATGCTCCAAGGAGGGTCCAGATCATTGGGGTGGACATGGCACATCTAGAGTAGAAGAGGTTCATTACCATGTGTTGATATTTGAATTCAGTCTTTGCCAGGCACAAGCTATCAATATCCCAAGGAGAAATTAAGGAGAATGAGCAATGCTAATTGAATTCCACACATATTTATTGGTACTTACCCTGTTCCAGGATAGCTTATAGCTACTGCAATAACATATATACGCAGAGAATATTATTGGATCACAAAAGACAAACAACTATGGTAGTCATGGAGGAAGAAGTTGAATAAAGGGATGCTCTTGAATGAGGTGACATCAGAATTCAAAATGCAAGAGTATGAGAGGGATAGCTAAAAAATACAAAAGGGAAAGGGCAGGCAGACATGGCAATGTGAATATAAGTTTGAAAAGGAAAAAGAACATAACAGCCTGGGTGACCTCAGGCAAACCGATATCACTAGAGAATAAATCATAACATGGAGATTGGGGATATTTGTTGCTGGAGATCTACGTAAGAGATCATGAAGAGATGCATGCATCGTGCTAAGACAATTGGACATTACCTTATTGGTAATGGATATCTTTAAAGAGTGTTAAGCAGAAGAGTTACATGTTACAGGTAGATGGTCCCAATGGAAATATGAAAAAGGGACTGGTTCAGAGACCAATTCAAAGGGTTTTTCTTTATACCAAACCAGGCAAGTTGTAACTAACTGGAGAAGTAAGAATATTAAGAGATAAGGTAGTAGTAGTTTGAATAGAGCATAGGGAATAGTTATAGAAAGAATGGACAGAATTGCATGATTTAAAGTGGAAGACAAGAAAGAGAAAAGATAGAAAAAAGGTTGCTAGCTTGAGTGACTACATAGGTTATTGCCCCGAGGGGACACAGAGAATATAGAGAGTGACTACAGATGTAAGTTAAGTTCAGAAATCCCAAATTTTAATTGCCTTTCACACAGACAGGAGGACATATACAGGCAGCAATTGGATACACAAGTTTAAATTTTATTAGACATATCTTGGCTACAAGATGTAAATTTGGGGATCAACAAAGTTTGGGAGAATATTGAAAGAGATAAGATTAGTCAGGAAGGATATGCAAAATGGAAAGAAATTTCCCAACATCTTAAATGGATTGTGCAGGAAGAAGAGAAGTCTGGCAAAGAACAGCTACCGTATTAGGAGCATCTGGGATTTTATAAGCCAGGAGAGTAGTTTGGAGTGATTGACAGCATCATCTGAAACAAAGGTACCAAGTAAATAAGTACCAAAATGTAATTTTAGTTTTGTAATTACCTGGTCATGGTGGCCATAGAACAGCTTCAATGGAGTGGCTGGGATGGGAACCAGAGCCTGAAGAATAAAAGGTAAATGAGAGGTTAAAGACATCAGAACAGGGAGTAGAGGCTCTTCTTTGGAAAGATTTATATAATTCTATAGCAAATATTACTGATCAAGGAGGTTAAGGGAGACATGCAACAGCCCAATTAACCAATCTCTGTCATCTTCCAAAGGAAAACATCCTATTGACTTATCAATAGCCCTTGAATGCATGGCACCGTGTGGAAAGGGAAATGAAAATGAAATCAAACCCAAAGCAGCATGTTTGAACAAGGAAAAACAAAGCTCTATTCTGAGTGGTGGATGAGATATAAAGAAATACCAGATGCATTTCTTGTGGTATATTGTCTCACCATAATGTGTAGAGATAAGATCCCAAATAATCAAAAACTAAGTGATTGACGAGCAGCTGAGAGTCAGATCCTAAACATGAATTAGGCCCCAGTGAATGTTTACTCCTTTGTTCATATGCAACCTAACTGTTCCCACTTATATCTCTGTTGGAGAAAGTCACTGAGAAGACATGACCACCAGTTGACCTGTGAGCTAGACCCCTGGCAATCAGAGGCTCCTTGTCCTTGGAATGTATGACCTGCCCACTGTTCCAGCACTAGGAGCCATGTCAGGGATTCAGCTTTAAGACACTGATGTGTCACTGAGACTCCCCTGGACTAGATATATGACTGAGCCCCACGCATTAAGGCCTTTATGTAAACTCTGAAGATTTTTGGTGGATGGGTACTGAGATCTCCTTATCTTGTGGCCACAAAGATAGACCTTGTATGTAAGTTCCCTTGCTTATTAAAACAGCTCTCTACCAATCTGCACTACCCTCACTCTTTCTTCAGTCTCTTTCTGCCCTCCATGTACAGGGGTTAATTCCAGATTTTGCCAGAAGTACTCTACAGGTTTTGAACCAACACCCTTCATTTGAAAACCTTGTAGCCCCTAAACTACTGGGTAGGGTGAATACCATTACCCCTGTTTCCAGAGTTTAGAAGTCCTTTGATCTCCCCAGCTGAGACCACTTAGTACTCTTGCAGAACCAGTTTATTACCATTACTGGGAATGTGAAGAACCCTGGAACAATAGGAGAGATAAAGGTCATGTGGCTACTGACCTGCTCTAGCATTATGCTCCATTGCACTATGCCTTGCTTCTGAGATGGAACCTAACCTCGCATACCAAATAAAAGATGACAACCCTTTCTGATGGAGGCATAATACTTCATAGTGTATATGGACCACATCTTCCTTATCCATTCGTCCGTTGAAAGGCATCTTGGTTCTTTCCACAGTTTGGTGACCGTGGACATTGCTGCTATAAACATTGGGGTACAGATGGCCCTTCTTTTCATGACATCTGTATCTTTGGGGTAAATACCCAGGAGTGCAATTGCAGGGTCATAGGAAGATCTATTTTTAATTTCTTGAGGAATCTCCACACTGTTCTCCAAAGAGGCTGCACCAACTTGCATTCCCACCAACAGTGTAAGAGGGTTCCCCTTTCTCCACATCCCCTCCAACACATGTTGTTTCCTGTCTTGTTAATTTTGGCTATTCTAACTGGTGTAAGATGATATCTCAATGTGGTTTTAATTTTAATCTCCCTGATGACTAGTGATGATCAACATTTTTTCATGTGTCTGATAACCATTTGTATGTCTTCATTGGAGAAGTGTCTGTTCATATCTTCTGCCCATTGCCTCCATCAGAAAGGATGAATACCCAACTTTTATAGCAACATGGATGGAACTGGAAGAGATTATGCTGAGTGAAATAAGTCAATTATCATATGGTTTCACTTATTTGTAGAGCATAACAAATAGCATAGAGGACATGGGGAGTTAGAGAGGAGAAGGGAGTTGGGGGAAATTGGAAGGGGAGGTGAACCGTGAGAGACTATGGACTCTGAAAAACAATCTGAGGGGTTTGAAGTGGTGGGGGTGGGGTGGGAGGTTGGGTTAAGAGGTGGTGGGTATTATAGAGGGCATGTATTGCATGGAGCACTGGGTGTGGTGAAAAAATAATGAAGACTGTTATGCTGAAAATAAATTAAAAAAAAAAAATCACAACCCTGGACCATTTCCTTTGGAACGTTGCTTGAGTCTTCACATTAGCACCCTTCCAGGAGCCTGTTTGATCTAAGTCTAGTCTCCTCCCTTGTGCCCACCATCGGATTAGGTTTCAGCCTCAGGAAGCTTGGACCAGGAGTTGGAGTAGCCATGAATGTGCTCATGGATCCGTCCCTTCCTGTAGAAAAGACATAAAGAGCAAAAGTTGTCCACAAGTATGGGCATTATGGCCTAGGGGATCTTGAAGCTAACACAAAGTTTCAGCATGTATCTGAGGTTCAAGTTCTCTTTTGCTTCACGAAGAATGTATATGTATATCTCTTTCTACAACTCAAGAGATCAGTAATGTGCATTCTTACTTTGCTAACGTCCAGTGATCTTTGTCCTTTCTGCAGAAACAGCTGTGCTTAAAAATGTCTTCAGAAGAAGAATCTATACAAAGTGAAAGTACTAGAAAGTTTTAGATTCCATCCATTATTGATCACGATATCATGGAAGGAAGATTTACGTTTCAAGGCCAAAGGCAAACCACTTAAGGGCTCTTTGGCTTGGTTTCCTTCTCTTTAATTGTAGTAAAAATGCCTGCCTTGGGTAACTATTGCCATAGGGTTGTTGTAAAGTTAAAAGAATGTAATACTTAAATTCTTTGTGCCTCAGTTTCTTTACCTAAAAAAACAGGAATAATAAAAGCACCCACCTCATGGAGTTGTGGTAAAAAATTATTTGAGTAGGGGCACCTGGATGGCTCAGTTGGTTAAGTGGCTGTCTTTGACTCAGGTCATGATCCCAGGGTCCTGGATTGAGCCCTGCATGGGGCACCCTGCTTAATGGAGAGCCTGCTTTTCCTCTCTCCCTTTGCCTGCCACTCTGCCTATTTGTGTTCTCTCTCTCACTGTCAAATACATAATTAAATCTTTAAAAAAATAATTACTTGAGTATGTAAGATACTGAAATACTTCCCACATATAAGGGTATTTTTCCAAGGCTATATACAAATGGCCATTAAGCATATGAAAATGTGCTCAGTATCACCAATGACCAAAGAAAATGTAAATCAAAACCACAATAAGAGGGTGCCTGGGTGGCTTAGTTGGTTAAGCGACAGCTGTGGGCTCAGGTCATGATCCCAGAGTCCCAGGATTGAGTCCCGCATCGGGCTCCCGGGTCCATGCGGAATCTGCTTCTGCCTCTGCAGTTCTCCCCTCTCATTCTCTCCCTCTCCCTCTCAAATAAATAAATAAAATCTTTTAAACACACACAGACTCAATGAGACACCTCTTACCTTCCAGAATGGCTATTATCCACAAAAAAAAAAAAAAAAAGTGTTGGCAATTGATAAGGATGTAGACAAGTGGATGTAGACATTGGCAGGAATGTTAAATGGTTCAGCCACCATAGCAAATAGTGTAGGAGTTCTTCAAAAATTAAAAATAGAATTTCTGTATGATCTGTCATTCTCACTTTAGGGTATACATCTAAAAGAATTGAAAAAAAAAAGATCTCAAAGAGGTAGTTGCACAGCTATGTTCATTGCAGCATTATTCACAATAAGCAAGAAGTAGAACTTAAACAGCCATTAATGGATGAAAAGATAAAATATGGTGTGTATGTATGTGTGTGTACATATATATGTGAATATTATTCAACCTTAAAAAAGGAAATCCTGTCATATGCTACAACATGGATGAACCTGGAAGACACTGTGCTAAGTGAAACAGGCCAGTTACAGAAGGAAAAATACTACATGATTCCTCTTATATGAGGTATCTAATATGATCAAAGAGAAAGTCAAATGGTGTACTAGAAACTAGGGGTAGGGGGAGGTGGGGCATTTTTGTTGGGTGGCTGTAGAGTTTCACTAACGTGGGTTGGTAGTGGGAATGAGTGGTTTCTGGGAATTGCTTACACAATGTGCATATGGTGGACAGTATTGTACTCTCGTCTTGGAAATTGTTGGAAGAGTGAATTTTGTGTTATTTGTTTCTTTGCCATACTTTAAAAAGCTGGGAGAAGAAAAGTCTGTGGCAGAGACTGATATTTGATTATACCTAAATCTCCAGAATCTAGCCGGAGACTTGGCAAAGAGCAAAGGTTTAAAACAAAAGTTTCTCGAAGGAAGAAAGCCCAAATGAATTCAAGAATGCCCCTGAGACTAATACGTATCCCGCTACTGGATATTCACTGGGGTCCTTGCCCCTCCCGGCATTCAGCTTGGTGTCCATGGTGGTGACTGGAGGATTAATGAATACTCCTGTGATTACCGAAAGTGTCATTTTCAAATAAAGAGCTATGTGGGGAAAGTAGAAAATTCCAAATTCCCTGACTGCCCTTTTCTTCCAAGAAAGTTTGTCTAAACTGTCCTACTTTCTCAGCTGTTGTTGTCAGCAGTTCTTGCTTCCTCAATCCTTCATTTTTGTTATCTGGGTTTCCTGAAAACTGATGTTTCCCAATACTGAGATAATTTCTTTTCCTATTAGACATTTGAGTTAATTCTTGAATTATAAAATGATTCTGAATGTAGGTCACTTCTCTCATGCACTGCAGAAGCTAGAAAGATCTGAAGCAAGGGCAGTCAGAAGCTGAGTCATGCAGAGCTGGGGTTTTCAAGGTAGGAAGTTCTCCCCAGCATGCTTGCCCAGTCTTCCTGGACCAAGGGGTCAGGGGGCTGCCTTCTTCTCAGTCCAGTCTAAGCAGATAGCAAGAAGCAAAACATATTCACTCATTCAAAAAAATGCTAAACATGGCCTCAGCATCAGATACTCAAGTACTAGGTGGGTACTAGGATAGTCCCTAGTATCCTAGTAAAGAGAAACAGAAAAATCAGTGATTAATCTCAGAAGGATAAACATAGGAATATGGATACAAGCCACAGGATAACAGAAAAGTTGCCCCTGCTTTCGCTAAGGATGGCTGAGACTGCTCAGCCAATGCTTTCCATAAAAGAACTCATCTCTAAAAGATGACCAGGAGTCAGCCAAGCTGAAGGGGTAGCAGATTGGGTGGGGGCCAGGAAAGGAAACGAGTACGTTGTAAGGGGAGGCAGCAGGCCACTCATATTAATGTGCTCCAGGAAAATTGCTGTCTAGAGAAAAGAGTCCAGGTAGAGAGGTCGCAAGAGAGAGATGGCAAGGGCTTAAGGCAAAAATAAGACCAAGAAGGTGCTCATGTACTTTCTGATAGATTTGAAACTTCTCCTGAAGACTATTGGAAGTGAAGTGGCACAGAGAGACTAGCTCTTCAGAAAGACAACTTAGCAACTGTGTGCAGGATGGATTAGAGAGAATGAAGTAGAAATGGGGAAGCTAGTTACACGGCTATTGTTACTCTTAGGAGAGATGTATTGAAGTCTCAGCTGGGGAAAAGGTAGTGGGAATGAAGAAGATAGAAAAGATTCAGAAGCCTTTGCTAAGGAGGTGGTAAAAGGATGCATTTACAATTATGTTCTCTCAAGCTAGACTACTTGGATTTACCACTTAAGCGTTTTGTGGAAACATAACTTAATCCCTATTTTTAAATAGTTTTATTTTAATTTTGTAATTATAATTATTCAAAGCACAAAGGGAAAAATACCTAACTGCAAAATACTACCATCCAAAAATGACATGCCACTAAAATTTCACTGTGTATTTTTTGTGCCTTGGTGTTTTTTACAAAATGAACACCATAATATTCTATTCATTTGTTCTGCAACCTACTTACAAGTTAATATCTTTTTAAGAAATCTTAGAGCCACAAGTAATTTAATGAAAGCTTAATCACCATGTAAAACTGACAATTGTTTTTTTTACACAAGTCCAAGTTTCTTTTTTCTAGAACAAAACAAAATATATTCAAAGTCCCACTCATTCTGTGATCCTAAATACCATTCTCCCTATGTAGGCAACCACTATCATAAATTTAGTATATATATTTCTATGCTCCACACATCTACAAACATGTATTTTAACTATGCATAATAAATAACAATGATCTGTATGTGTATCTTTAATTGTATAAAATGAACTTTGAGAACACAGCATAGCATAATGACTAAGCTTAGACTCAAAAGTCAGACTGCCATTCAATTGGGGAAGTAGTTAAAGAGATGTATAAAAAGAAACAAAGTCTTGTTGACTGTTTCCTTTGCTATGCAGAAGCTTTTGATCTTGATGAAGTCCCAAAAGTTTATTTTTGCTTTTGTTTCCTTTGCCTTTGGAGACATATCTTGAAAGAAGTTGCTGTGGTTGATATTGAAGAGATTACTGCCTATGTTCTCCTCTAGGATTCTGATGGATTCCTGTCTCACATTGAGGTCTTTTATCCATTTTGAGTTTATCTTTGTATACAGTGTAAGAGAATGGTCTAGTTTCATTCTCCTACATATACCCGCCCAGTTTTCCCAGCACCATTTATTGAAGAGACTGTCTTTTTTCCACTGTATATTTTTTCCTGC
>NC_081559.1:143341702-143342700 GCF_022355385.1 Mustela nigripes
CCTGTCTCACATTGAGGTCTTTTATCCATTTTGAGTTTATCTTTGTATACAGTGTAAGAGAATGGTCTAGTTTCATTCTCCTACATATACCCGCCCAGTTTTCCCAGCACCATTTATTGAAGAGACTGTCTTTTTTCCACTGTATATTTTTTCCTGTTTTGTTGAGGATTATTTGCCCATAGAGTTGAGGGTCCATATCTGGGCTCTCTGTTCCACTCTGTTCCACTGGTCTATGTGTCTGTTTTTATGCCAGTACCATGCTGTCTTGGTGATCACAGCTTTGTAGTAAAGCTTGAAATCAGGTAACGTGATGCCACCAGTTTTATTTTTGTTTTTCAACATTTCCTTAGCGATTCGGGGTCTCTTCTGATTCCATACAAATTTTTGGATTATTTGCTCCAGCTCTTTGAAAAAAACCAGTGGAATTTTTATCAGAATGGCATTAAAAGAATAGATTGCTCTAGGCAGTATAGACATTTTATCAATGTTTATTCTTCCCATCCAAGAGCATGGAATGGTCTTCCATCTTTTTGTGTCTTCTTCAGTTTCTTTCATGAGTGTTCTGTAGTTCCTCGAGTACAGATCCTTTACCTCTTTGGTTAGGTTTATTCCCAGGTATCTTATAGTTCTTGGTGCTATAGTAAATGGAATCAATTCTCTAATTTCCCTTTCTGTATTTTCATTGTTAGTGTATAAGAAAGCCACTGATTTTTGTGCATTAACTTTGTATCCTGTCATGTTACTGAATTGCTATATGAGTTCTAGTAGTTTGGGGGTGGAGTCTTTTGGGTTTTCCATGTAAAGAATCATGTCATCTGCAAAGAGAGAGAGTTTGACTTCTTCATTACCAATTTGGATACCTTTTATTTCTCTTTGTTGTCTGACTGCTGTTGCTAGAACTTCTAATACTATGTTGAACAAGAGTGGTGAAAGTGGGCATCCTTGTCGTGTTCCTGATCTCAATGGGAAAAAGCTTGCAGCCTTCCCGTTGAGATCAG